>NW_005842248.1:408939-409346 GCF_000455745.1 Alligator sinensis
CCCCCCCCCCGCCCCCCCCCCCGGTGCCTCTCTGCCAGTCAGGGTGAGGGGCAGGGCCATCAGGAAATGCCAGCAAAATTGGCTCTTCATGCCAAAAAAATTCCTTTGTCTTGCCATGAAGTAATTACGTAGGTCCTTAATTATACATATCTGTTTGAATGTAACTTATTGTTTTAAAATGTTATAGTGGCAGTATCTTTCATATGGATGCACTTGTACCAGTTTATTAACACTAGTGACATCCATCTGTATGTATTTACTCTCTGTCTTCTCAATAATTTACTTTAATTTCTTTAATTATTACCTCTTAATACTAATGAGCGGCTTCTGAATCACAGGTGGAGTCTGAGTACCAAAGCACAGTAAAGACTGTATGGATTAGGAAGAACTGGCAATTAGTTTAGTGT
>NW_005842248.1:409356-416841 GCF_000455745.1 Alligator sinensis
AGCTATTTTTCAGGTAGCAAAGCTCGTTTTGCAGAAGAAGGCTTGCCTAGTTTTTGTATTGTTTGAACACTGAAATAACATTTGCATTTCTTTTAAGCTGAGGTCAGTGATAGTCAGTTACCTTCCAATTTACTTGCATGGACTCTTGGTTAATGATAAGGGTTGTAAACTTCACAGCAACCTGGACAGCAATGAGTAAAAAAGAAAAGATCAGAATGTGTGGCTAGATTTGGTCCCAGTTCAGTCATATTAATCGGTATGCTAAAAGTTTTCAGGAAGGAGGGTCCTGATCTCTCATTTAAATTCTAATCTGAAATTTAGGTGTGCATTTCATAGATTGTAAGGGGCTGGAAGGGACCTTGCAAGATCTTCGGGTCCAACCCCCCTTGCACTAGGCAGGAAGGATACTGGGGTCAGGTGACCATCCAGTCTCCTCTTGAAGATTTCCAGGGTAGGTGATTGCACCACCTCTGGAAGGAGTTTATAGCATAGTCTGGACACCCTGACTGTGAAGAAGTTTTTCTTAGTGTTAAGCCTGAAGCGATCTTCCAAGAATTTGTGGCCATTACTCCTGTTTTTCCCCAAGGGCCCTGGTGAACAGTTGTTCACTGAGCCCTGATATAGCAGTAAGCTGCTACCAAGTCCCCTCTTAGCCTTTTCTTTTTTAGGCTGATGAGACCCAAGTCCCTCAGCCTTTCCTTGTATGGCTTGCCTTGCAAGTCTCTGATCATACGAGTGGCTCTTCTCTGGACTTTCTCCAGCTTTACCGCGTCTTTTTTGAAGTGCAGTGCCCAGAACTGGACACAGTGCTCCATCTGCCGTCTCACCAACGCCAAGTAAAGCGGAAGAATCAATTCCTTGGTTTTGCTTAAGATGCATCAGTTAATGCATGCCAGCGTATTGTTTGCCCTGCTGGCTACAGCATCGCATTGATGGCTCATGTTCACACTATAGTCTATTACCCCTAGGTCCCTTTCAGTCGTGGTGCTAGGCAGTTTGGCGCCACCGAGCCTGTAAGTATGTTGGGGGGTGTTCATCCCCAGATGGAACACTTTACACTTCTTAATGTTGAACTTTATCTGGTTCCAATCCACCCAGCTTGCCAGCCTGTCTAGGTCCACCTGTATCTGCGGCCTATTTTCATGCATGACCGCGCTCCCACGTAACTTGGTGTTGTCTGTGAAGTTGGCCAGTGAGATCTTCACCCCCACATCCAAATCATTGATAAAGAAGTTGAAAAGCACTGGACCAAGCACAGACTCCTGAGGGACACTGCTGGCTACTTCTCACCAGAATGACACAGATCTGTTCATTAAAACTCTCTGGGCCCTACCCTGCAGCCAGCTTCCTACCCACCTAACTGTCAAGCAGGTAAGCCTGCAATCCTTCAATTTTCCCATGAGAACGTCATGGGATATCAGCTCAAAGGCCTTTTGGAAGTCTAGGTATACAGTGTCGACCTCTTCTTTTTTATCCAGGTGGTGAGTTACCTGGTCATAGAAGGAGATGAGATTGGTAAGACAAGACGTGCCGGCAATGAAGCCATGTTGGCTATCATTCAGAATATTATCTTCTGCAAGCGTGTTGCCCATAGACTACTTGATGAATTTTCCAGGATTTTCCCTGGGATAGAAGTTAGGCTAATTGGCCTGTAGTTGCCTGGGTCCTCTCTCCTCCCTTTCTTGAAGATGGGCACAACATTGGCCCTGTTCCAGTCTTCAGGGACTGCCCCTGAGCACCACAAGTTTTGGAAGAGTTTCAGCAGAGGTCTCACGATGACTTCAGCCATGTCCTTCAGCACTCTCGGATGAATTTCACCTGGTCCTGCTGACTTATAAATGTCTAACTCTTCTAACTGATCACGCCCCAGCTCAACGTTAACAGTAGGAAGGCAGTCATTCCCACCATGCCCATTCTGAACCTTATCTAGTATGTTTTTTCCCCTTAGTCTGGTGAAATACCGAAGCAGAGTAGTCATTCAGGAGTTCATTTTTTTCCTGAGTGTTGGTAACCAGCTGTCCTGAGTTTTTAAGCAATGGCCCCATACCTCTATTTGTTTTCCTCCTGTTCCCTACATACCTAAAGAAGGACTTCTTATTGTCCTTGATTTCTGTTGCTAGTTTAAATTCAGTTGCTGCCTAGCCTTTCTAATCTGCAACCTACAGGTAGAGGCCATTGTTCTGTAGTCCTCCTTGGGGACTGTCCCAAGCTTCCATTGTTTGTATGCCTCTTTCTTCTTTTTCGAGAGGACCATGATATCCCTGTTTAAACCAAGAGGGCTTACCAGTCCTTCTGCTACCTTGCCTCCACATAAAAATAGACTTCTTCTGTGCTTTGAGGATTGTGTCCTTGAGGAATGACCACTCTTCATGCACTCGTTTCACCTTCAGTCCCTGGTCCCACAGCACTTCCGCTACTATTGCCCTTCACTCTTTTGAAGTCCAAAACTTTGACCCTGCTAGCTGATTTGCCTGCCTTGTGACAGACAGTGAACATGATGGTTTTGTGCTCGCTGTTGCCCAGGCTGCCCCTCTATATTCAAGTCGCTCACCAGATCGTGTCCTTTGACCAAGACCAAGTCTAGGAGAGCATTACCTCTGGTTAGCCCGTGCACTTCCTGAATCAGGTAGAGCTCTTCGATACAGGTCAGGCAGCAACACAACTGATCTAACATAGCTGAGTGTTCCTCCCAAGAGATGTCTGGTAATTGCAGTTGCCCATGATGACCATGTTCTGTGCTCATGTAGCCTCTGCCAGTTCTCAAGAGAACACCAGATTGAGCTCCTCCCTCTGGTTTGGTGGTCTGTAGAATACACCAACAGTTTGCTGTCTGTCACCACGCTCTCGGGCCCCCCCCCCCGGTAGTTTGACCCACAGGGTTTCAAGCCGCTCTTCTTTGGAGCCAGTGTCAGCCTCCAAGGCAGTGTACTGCTCCCTCGCATAGAGACCTACACCTCCAGCTGTCTTCCCTACTCAGTCCCTTCTGTGCAGGGTGTAGCCATCCGTGGCTACGTTCCAGTCATGTGAAGAGTCCCACCAGGTCTCCGTAATCTTTACTAGATTGTAATGCCCACTGGAGAGTAGCAGGGCTAGCTTTATGATTTATGATACAAGTACTAGATTAATAGTGTTTGGCATTTGAGACCAACTAGAAATGTTGCTTTTCCCCTCCCACCCTTTCCCTAATGCTGAAAAATGGAATGTGCTATTTGTAATTATTACCTGTTTAATCTTTTTGTATGAGATCATATGTTGCATTCCTTTCTCTTCTGTTCTCTGTTCTCCTCAGTGCATTGTTAGCTCTTCATGTCAGATACCATCTTCTCTGTGTAGTCCCTAGCATAATGAGACCTCTAGCTAGTACCAGAATACAGTTTTAGAAACTTTCAAGTTTATCTTGTCTGTCTTCCATTGCTTTAATCATTTGAACAGGGTGAAGTGGCTCTGTACAGTGAAAGTGATTTTCATGTAACCTTATAATTTCTAGTGGGCACAGAGTGCAAAGGAACCCTGGGATCTCAATTGCATACAGAGTGCAAATGACTTGAATGCACTTAAGTGGGCTAGGATTGCTGTGCCAAAGATGAATTGTTCTGTGGGATGATTTAGAACAGAGAAGAAACCGCTGATAGTTCTGTTTGAAAAATGTTACAAAGGTGTGCAGTTCAGGCGTAGACACAAATTTCAGATTGCAATGTACTATTACTGTATTTACCTAAATCCAGAATGACTCTGAATTTAAGATGACCCCCCAATACATGGAAGAGTTATAAATTTGTTATACTCTTCCATGTGTAGAATCTGATGTTGGGGGCATGGTTGCCATACATTTGTCACCCTCCCCCCACCCCCTCCCTCCAACACTGCTGCAAGGGGAAAGGGGCATAGAGAGGCAAGCCACAGCAGGAGGGTAGGTAGCAGGCAGTGAAATAGCTTGACCCCTGCCCCTTAGCCCCCCGCTGCCTGTCCCACCTACCACTTGCTCACCTGCTGCATTCCCTCATCATTTGCCCCTCCATGCTGCCTGCCCCCAACACCACTTGCCTTTCCAGAGTCTGTGCTCCCCTGCTATTTGCACCCCCCTCCCCCCGCTGCCGGAATCTGAGATGAGGAGCCTTTTGTCCCTTGTTGAATGGGGAAAATACCTCATTTTGGATTCAAGTAAATATGGTAAATGAAAATATGGGTTTTTTTGTTTGTTTCAGTTGTTTTTTAGAGGTGGCCATCTAATGATTATCCTGGCATGGTGGGTGTGAAGGAAGTTTGGGAACACTGTTTATTGTTCCTATGTCCATGGTAATACACTTCCTTAGATTATTTTCTGTTTTGAACAGTTCCTGCTGTGAACAAAAATCTCTTTAAAAACATGTGATGATTCTGTGAATCAGCAGCTAGGAACATTAAAACTTACTCCACTGTTCAATACAGCCATGAAACCAAACTTCGTGTTGGAGGTTTAGCAGGTGTGGCCTTGACCCAAGAAGGAGTTTTGGGGAGGGGGAAAATATGCATCTGGTGTAGGAGTATATGTTCAAAAAGTAAAACTCTGAAGTTAGAATCTTAACTTATTGCTTTCATACATTTAAATTGTAGCTATTTAAAAATACTAAATTTCAAATGTTTTATATTTTCATATCTGCGGCCTTCAGTTAATGTAACCTGTTAGTGTTGTATGGTATGTAGTGTCGCAGTGCTACCCAGGTGTGTGTAGTATAGAAGGACTGCTGTGCCAGAGTGGAATAGTTACTGTTGCCTTTGCTCATTCCTTAATATGTTATTTTAGGTCTCCTTTCCTCTTCACACCAAAGGCTCCTATAAGATGCTGTTCTTCCAGAAGTGTTCTTTCTGTCCTTGGAGTTCTTTGTCCACCTGCACTTTTTCCACTATCATCTTTGTTCTGGTGACTTCAGATTTGCTTACCCCTTTCCCTTTGTTCAGTCCTAAATTTCTCTGTCTGTGATGTCCTCTTAGAAGCTAACAGTTTAATGGTAACATGTCTAAAATTAATCTTCTATCTTTTTTTTTATTGCTTTCCCACCTCCACATTCTGAGTTTTTCCTGTAGTGTCAGTGGCACACAATCTACCTACCATTCAAGCTGGGGTTCATCTCTAATACCTGTTTCTGCATGAGTAAGCGGACATGTCCAAGTCCTCCATAAACCAACAGGAATCTGCCCTTGCCCACCTTTGTATTTTGTAAAAAAATGCATAACCTGACAGTATTTAAGTGTTTGACCCTGAGTTGCCTTTTTGTGATGGAGGACTGAACTGGAATAGTATGGAGCTTGAGCAAGGCCATTTTTAAATCCTGTTGAAGAGATACAGAGGTATGGAGTTTTCAGTAGGGGTAGCTTTATACTGTCCTAAGCATATCTTAAATGAACTGAAAGGTTTTAATTAGCCCAACTAAAATTCCCTGGCTCAGATCTCATTTTCTCAGCATCTAATGATTGAAATAGTCCTTTAGCAAGACCCAGGAAATGTGGAAACTTTTTTCCAAGGGGGTCAGAGGGAGAGGTGCTCTTCTCTTGTGCCCCCATTTTTCAGACAAACTCTTAAATCTCTGTTCATCAGAAAAAATGTAAAGGTTCCAAACACTTGGCCTTTGTGTATCATCCCAAGCAAACAGAGCATTTTGCTTTAATTCATAAGGTTGTCTGTAACTATAGTACAGATTGTATGTGTAATGGGAAAAATTTTCATAGTAGTTTGCATTTTGCTTAGTAACAGGAAGATAGTCAAAGTTCCTGTTTGGAGTATGATTATCAATTTGAAAAAGGAGCAGGGTGCCCAAACACAAGCCTTACATTTGTTTGCTTTGACAAGCTCTTTGCAGAACTTATTTAGATAATCTGGCATTTAGATGCAAAAATCACCTCATATTATTATGGTGCCCAGGGTTGGGCATCCTGTTGTCCTAGATATTTAACAAATACAAGGCCAAAAGTTGAGAATTTATCTGTGTCCCTCCAAATCTGCCATCCTGCCTCTGCCCCTAGAACATGCTTTCTCTTCATTTATCAAGCCATATGCTGTTTTCTGCATTGTACCCATCCTTTGAGAAATCAGTGCTACCTCGCGGTAACATCACACAATCCATCAAATCAATGGGGCTCAGTGTACTTCTGAGAATGGACAAAAAAGCTAGGAAGGGGACAGAATCTTCATGCAACTGGTAAAAGAAGTATAGCATATATTAGAATGTGCTTTGGAGAGTGCACCTGTGTTTGTTCATAAGTGAAGGCTGTACACCTGGTTGAGAGAATTTTCCATTAAGAAAATTAAAAAATGTACACACACTCAACCATTTTGCCTATTAAAGGTTGAGGAGTTTGCAAGTAGGTTACATTGCCACATACCATAACCTCAGTTCATCGGACTGTGACTAATAGAAGTTCTCTTATACCCACTTAGGTTGCACTGGGCCTCATTAATACTTAGTATAGATGAGAAAGCTTTCTCTGATCTGGTCGCTCCATGTTTCCCAGTGTTGGAGGATATCACTTTAGTACTAGCTGGCTGCAGAGTGCAGTCCATTTAAGTTGGCTGATTCTGACTGTGTGGTTTGAACTTCATTCTGACTTTGTAGTGTCCTACTAAAGGTTTTTCTGAACGTTCAGCCTTTTGAATTGTTCACTGAATCATTTCTGTAATAAAGTTATAAAACTAGTTTCTTTTGGCAGCTGAGTGGTGTATTAAATCTCATGGAATTGTACCTCTCAATCTCCCACTGCTGAGAGGAATGAGACAAAATACCTGAAGTGGATTGTTTTTTCATTCCTCATCCTTTGTACTTTCCTATCTCAACATACTGGATGCATCTTCTGGTAAATAACAGCTCAGTCAACCTTAAAAAATGAACAAAAACCTGGATCACCTTGAAGAGATATGGAACTGTCCTCATCCTTTTCTTTCATAATTACATTGAACTGTGTCACTTTTCTGATCTGTGTTTAGTACTAATCAGTTCTAGTCTGAGTGGTGACCGACATAGTCTTACTTGAAAATGGGGAAATGTATCCCACAAACTTGTAAATTGCTTTTCCCCTGAAGTGTAACATTTGGTAGTTTTGGCCACCTTTGTTTTAGGGTGATGTAAATTACTGACAAATTGTGGCATGCCCTAGTGGAAAGTCTGTTGTTAGCTGTAAGAGGCATGGATGTTGTAGTGTTAAACTCTTGCAGTATGTCCATGCTGATAGTTTGTGGACTGGTTAATATCTGAAAGAATGTTGCTTAAGGTTTTGGCCCACCTAGTCAGGTGAATGATACAGAGGCAATCCATGGGCTGAGTTTGGGCCTGTGCTTCCAACCTAGTGTGTCAGGGCCACAGGCCCATCAGCTGGATGACATGATGAGAGAGGCCAGATTTGACCCATAAGTTAGAGGTTGAGCACTGCTGGTTCATAGATTCATAGATGTTAGGATCGGAAGGGACCTCAATAGATCATCAAGTCCGACCCCCTGCATAGGCAGGAAAGAGT
>NW_005842248.1:417994-424794 GCF_000455745.1 Alligator sinensis
GCCCGTGCCCCGATGGGTGTCAAGTTTCCCCCGCCAGTGGCTGTGCAGTGACGTCAGCCAGTGCCTTCAGTACCCTCGGATGGAGCTTATCTGGGCCTGCCGACTTAAACGCATCCAGTTCCTCCAAGTGCCTCTGCACCATCTCAGGGTCTGTGCTTGGTAGTCTGGTGCCCTGCTGCTGCCTCTCTACAATCCCAGTGAGAGGCTTGTCTTGCCCCTTGCTTAGGAACACTGAGGCAAAGAACTCATTGAAGAGTTCAGCCTTGTCCCCCCCCCGTCCGTCACCAATTGCTTCTGCCCATTTAGTAGAGGTCCTATTCCACCCTGGGCCTTCCTTTTACTCCCTATATAGCTGAAAAACAATTTTTTGTTATCCTTAACTTGGGATGCCATCCTCAGCTCCATGGTAGCTTTGGCCTGTCTAACTGCTTCCCTGCAAGCGTGAGCAGAGGAGGTATACTCCTCTTTAGTAATCTCTTCCCGTTTCTACTTTTTTTATGCCCCCTTTTTGCCCGTAGGCTGCTCTGGATTTCTCTGGTCAGCCAGGGAAGCCTCTTGGCCCCTTTTCCCATTTTGCCCTGCATCAGGATCGTCTCCCTCTGTGCTCGAAGGATCATTTCCTTAAGGCACAGCCACCCTTCCTGGGCTCCCATCTCTTCAAAACTCTTACTCTGCAGTGCGTCCTTGACTAAACGCCTGAGTTCATTGGTCTTAAGGTATGCTCTGCCTTACACCTTCAAGAGAATAGAAGTACCCAGTGCTGGGGACTGAAAAGACATTTGTAACTAGAAGAGTCTAAAATACACAATATTTGTCGGTATAGAGTTCAATATACAAGTTTAAAATGCTTACTGATTCTGAAATATTGATAGGTCAATTTATTGTGTGTCACAGAGTATCTGCCCTCAGTGAAGAGAATTTTGATAGTAAAAATCTCAAAATGAACTAGTAGTACATGGTGTACAAAGAAAATGAAGGGGAGTTAGTAGCTGCATGCAGGTGCATGCACTTTTAAAACTGTCCATTAATGGGCTTTCACTTGAACCAACAGTTTTTAGAGAGTAAGCCTCTAAGGATTAGAAGGTAATGCTATCTTTGTACACATTTGAGCAATGGTAAATTTAATCATGTACTTAACTTTTTGCTTTTTGTTTAAATTACACTTGGAAAACAAGCTAGGGAAAGCTAAATGGCATGTATTAACTTCAGACTATTTAAAATGTGTTAGGAAAAGCGAAATGAAAATTGAGATTTTATTGCTTGCATTGAATAGGAACATTTATAACTATAATTTTATGGTTGTTTTGGACTACTTTGAGAAGCAAGAACCTACAGTATTCAATTTATCCGAAACAAGATACCAGCCCAGATACACTATTTCCATTGAGGTTTGCTATGCTGAAACTGAGAGCCATAGTGGTTTTGTAAATTATCTTCTTCAAACTAGGATGACCTACCAAAAATGTGCAATGAAATAGCCACAGCCTTTAGAAAAGAAAGGTGAGCTTGTTCCCCTTGTAGAAGATCAGAAAACTTTAAACTTTTATATGTATTTTGTCTTAATTCCACTGTAACTTGAATTGAGGACGCAGAACCATTTCTGTTGCAGATGTCACCAAATTGGGTGGATTTGCCCACTCTCTAGATCAGGGGTTTTCAACCTTTTGGCAGCTGGATGCAGGGGAGAGGGAGGGGGAGGAGAGGTGGCGTGCAACTATGACACGGAGCGGCGGCAGTGGTGGGTGGCAGCAGTGGGTGGCAGCGACTGCCACATGCAAACTCCTCCCTCCCCCGCACCCCCCTCCACGTCTGGCCGGCCGGGCAGTGCCTGTGCAGCCTGGCGCCACTGCCCTCTCCCTTCCCCCCACCCCTCCCTTGGGAGGCGGCAGGATGGGGTGGTGGGTGGCAGTGCTCTGGCCCCGCTTGCGTGTACCCCCTTGGGCCTTCCATAATACTTCCGGGGATATGTGTACCACCAGTTGACAACCTCTGCTCTAGAGAGTAGGGCAAGGATCCAGAATGACCTGGATAAACTGGAAAAATGGTTCACAATCAGCCACATAAAATTTAACAAGCGCGTCCTTGGGATGAAAGAATTGCCATCACAAATGCAGACTGGGGAATGACTGGCTAGGCTGCAGTGCTGCAGAGAAGGAGCTGGGGGATACAGCAGACTATAGGGGGCCCCTATAATTTTTTGAATGGAGGTGCAGACCCCTTTGGAAATGTTGAATGGAAATCTGGACCCCTTTGAATTGTAAGTGGGGGTATTCACATACTTTTGATCACAGACTCTAAGGGTTCATCTTTTGTGGTGGACCCCTTAGAGTCTGTAGACCCCCAGGGTCCACAGACCACAAGTTGAAAACCACTGGTCTAGAGAAGAGAAGACCAAAGGTGGGATTTGATAAGTCTTCAAATACTTGAGGGGTGGTTATAGAAATAGACTCTTCTGTACGGTGATAAAGGACAGGACAAGGAGTGATGGTTTCAAGCTGGATACAGAGGAAATTTAGAGTGGAGATAGGAAGAACTTTCTGACTATGCAGGTTGCCAAGTACTGGAACAGACTCCTTAGAGAAGCTGTGAACTCCTCTCCATTCCTGGAAATTTTAAAAAGCAAATTAGAGAGAGATCTGGATGAGATGGTTTACTAGGGATGAACCCACCAGCTTCAGGGGGATGGACTAGTGGACCTCATGAGGTCCCATCTAGCCATACTTTCCTATGAATGTAATGGTTTTCCTGAAAAATTACTAAAACTTCAAGCCCTTTATACCATAGTAACTAAAATGTTCTTACCTAGCTTTCTGCTATGGCCTTATTTAAATTGAGAGATTTGCGTGATCTTTTCTTGCCGTTACTTGCCCCTTCTGGATCTACTTTATGTCTAGATCACTTGGCCCCACACCTGTGGCATTTGGTGCCTGGCAGGGTCAGGTGGTTGCAGTGACTCTTGTAAGAAGTGGTAGGAACAGTACATTGTTAGACATTTCTAATGATGACCATGGGTAGGGAAGCTTCTACTGGTAGGTCAACTTCATTCAATGGCAGGAGGAGAGGGACAGATCTCCCTATTCTCTCCTTGCAGAGCCAAGTCTTAAATACTTCATGCTTATTGTGTTTTTTTGTTCTGGAATCCAGCGAGCTTGTAGTGCTGACTCAGCCTTTAGTTCTGGTTGCTGCCTGAGGGGTGATAGATTTAGTATGTTCAGGCAGACTTGCAGTAGTAGTCTAGATCATGGAAGAGGTCTTGTATGTGTAGATATAAATTCATAGAAATAAATAAATTAGTTAACTTCCTCAGTCCTGACGATTGGGCACTGGTGCTGAAGGAAGCACTGAAGGTGCACCTGGTCCAGCAGTCAACTAATGCCTGTTATGCTCTTATATATTTTTAAGGTACTTATCACTCTGGTTTCCAACTGCTGAATTTGTTACAACCATTCTTGCTGCTGCCACCAGAGCATTTTCTCTGAGTGGGAGTCTGTCATTTGCAGTGATAGGGACTAAATGGATCTGGAGAAAAATGTGACATTTTCCCAGTTGGATAGGAGTTCTAAAATTATGACTATTGGTTAAAATAAAAAAGTATTGCCTCTTCCATGGTATAAGGAATTTCCCAGGGAAATGTGCGTGGGAGTAACTCACTGAGCACAGAAATGCAGAGATCAGTAAAGTTAGGAGTGCACCACTAATTGTGCGTTAGCAACACTGTACAAGTCTGTTTTATTGTAAACACAGGGAGTAAATCAAATTGTAATTAAAGAAACCCCCTCACACGTAATATAATTTTCCCCGTTTGTCTACTGCAACCTCCTTCTGTAAGGTCTCTTTAAACCTGAATTTCAGCAAGTGTGAAATAGTATCATTCTTCCTTCTGTAAACATCTCTATTAGCAAGCTGTTCTTTTGTGGAAATTGATTGAAAATTCTTTTTTAAATTCATTGAACTTTAACTGATGGTGCATGTTTCCTATTTCTATTGTCTTCCCTCTCTTCGGCTAACAGTTTCTCTCCACATTTTTTACTAAATCCCTTCACCCAATCATTTATCATATCATTTCAAATAAAAGCTTAGAACACATTACTTCTCCTTGCAGTTATCTTAGATTCCTTCTGCCCTCCTTCCCTTCCACTCCTCAAATTAGAGTTAAATAACCAGAGAAGAATACAAATAAAGTAGTTTGAAGTAAAAGTTTGTATGAAAGAGGCAGTGCAGAATAAAGCTTCAGTTTTATTAGTAATTGGTTTGGGATTAGAGTGCAGCAAACCAGAACTTCCTCTTCTGAGCACTGAAGAAAAAAAGACCCGCTGAGGATATCCTTTGTATAGTGGTGGCACAAAAATCTCTTCAGTTGTTCTCGCAGCTGTTTAGCTTCAAGTGATACTGGGGCCCATTCTGCCTTGCACAGCTAGGATATGAGAGACTTCTATTTGATTTCTACTGTTCTTTATAAAATAGTGTCCATGACGAGTCCTACCTGGGTTTTATAGCTATGTAATGCTGGATGTGTAATCTCAGTAAATTGAGTAAACTGGTGGTTGCAGAAAGGGACAGTCAATTAAAAAAAAGTAGTTGTATTTTTATAGCGTGCTTAATGAGCAGAGATGCCTTTTTAAATTAAAAAAAATTGAAAACATGCATATAATCTCTCTACACCCCTGTTTTTCTAAACAGAAGTTTTTAAACTATTCTTCATATCTGCCCCTCTCTTCTTGATCAATCATACTTTGACAGTAAACTCTTCATAACCTAACACGCCTGTACTTCAGGTAGCATTTTGTTGCTTTTAGGTCAACTGATAATATATTATGGGTGACCCCGAAATTGGATAAGTGGTAGTAAGTGCACACAGACAGAAGTAAGCTACCAAAAGATAAAAGTGAAGGGAGGTGCAGGGAAGTGCATGCTGTAAGACTTGGTGTCAATGTGAAGTCCTTTAACCTCCACAGTAGTATACTGTGCAGGTGGAAAATTGAGCATATCTTTAACAAGCCACACCTTTCACATTTAAGGCAAGCTTACTGTCATCTTCTGTTTAGTAGTGGAACAAATTACATTTTTGTCATAAGTCCTGCACTTGTTTAAAGGAATCCTTGGGTGGGAACTAGAAGGCTGGGAAGGAAGAAGCCCCTAGAAGCATTGCTTTCCAAAACTAAGGTGTCAGGGAAAGATAGTTTGATATTTGGGTTCAAAGGCTTGGTCAGTAAAGTTAGGGAAGGTTCAGGCTGAGGCATCTGACCTGAATGCAATTTCAGTTGAGTACTTTCTGCCTCTATAACACTAAAATCAGTAACATGTATATTAATATTTGTTTAAACATTTTTGACTTATTTCTAGATATACCACTTATTAAATAGAAAATATATAGTTACAAATTGAAGTAATTAAGAATTTTGATTTGGGCTTTAGCCAGAACTGTTTAGCATTTTTTTGTGGTGCTTCACTTTTATTGCTGCCCGTAGAAGAAGAAAAAAGTCCTGTGCATGTGGAGTTCAAGGGGAAAAGTGGGGAAGTGATGCCAAGGTGACACATCTGTTAAAATGTGAAGGATATCAGGCTCCATTTGCTGAGAATCAGTTGGTGTTAGCTAAATACAGCTACAAAGATGCGTCTTTTTCATCTGGAAATAGTTGTAACAAAGAATGTCTTATTTCCAGTAGCCCAAGTGAAGAGATGCAGAGGATTGGATGCTAGGAGTGGATTTGGACCCTTCTTGCAGGTTTATATAAAAGACTAATTTAGCTGTTACACTGGACAAAACTGGTAAAGGATCCAGGCCCTTTTCCAAAACTAGGTGGGCAACCAAGGTGGGGCGTGAGCATCTTCCAGCTGCGACAACAAGGTGGATACTGCACCCACTCTGCAGCTGGGGAGAAGTAGTGGTAGCAACGTAGGGTCAGCTCTCCTCCAGGTGGAGGCTGCCTTAGCAGGGGCATGAGAGAAGTGGTGCTGCTGCAGCTCCCAATTGCCTGGCCCCAGCATGGGTGCAGGTGAATTTCCCCCCTCACTGCTGACATGCCACCAAAGTCATGCATCCTGTGCCAGACTGGAATTGTTCTAGCTGTGTCTTGAAAAGGTTGCTAGCCCATGGCTTAGGCAGAGTGGAACTCTAACAGGAGTGAAAGGGGTTCTTTCAGGAAATGGTGTCTTGCAAACAAAATGGATTGTGCAACCAAAGGGGTTAGATGGGCAAGAGAAAGAAGTGGCCAGTAATGAACCACTGTAGGCCAATAGTGAACCAAAGATGGTGGCTCTGATTCAATTTGAAACAAGTGCGGAAGAACTATGAGGGTCTTGATTGTTCTAGTGTCATAGTTGTCCTGAAGTAAGGTGAGCATCAATGCTTGCTTCTGTCTCCAGTGAGATGCATCAGTTGACTTCAGTTTCACAGGAAGTCCCTTCCTAACTTAGTCCTTTGTCCTGCAACTTGAGATGTTTGGTGGCTATGGTCCACCTTCATTCTGAAGAACACAGTGTGTTGGACCCCTTAGAGATTTTTACTAAATTTTGATACTGTCATCTACCTTTATTTTTTTTTCCCCTCATTTCTGTGTCTTTTAATGTACTTGACACACATTTTTGAAGGACCTTGAAGTATTGTGATTGAAACTAAATGTAGAACAAATGGGCAAAGTACACGCAGGCTCCTACTTAATTTAGTTGCATTCTGAAATGTAAAGTTTTATATTTTGCAATAGGCTTCCCATACACTACTGCAAGTTGGATACATTCACTGGTATTTCTGGGCTTGACATGTAACAATGTTGATCAAGCATCACTACATAGGAAAGAGT
>NW_005842248.1:424825-439297 GCF_000455745.1 Alligator sinensis
GGGCTGACGTGAATACTACATTAAGCAATAGCTAGACTTAATGAAACAGAGTGACCTTTTGTTGCATAGTCAGACATCTTTAGCAATAATTAGCTCTTATCACCTTTATTCTACCTCTTTAGCAAGTTTCTTTAAAGATATATCAAGATTCAAGAAGGGTAACTAATTGCTGATCTATAAAGCACGTAGTACACTTGTTTTTCCCTCTACTTTCAATCCATCATGTGGGTTTGCCCTCAGGAAAGGGAAGTGGCATAAATATACATAGAGTGTAGAAGCATGAGGTACACCTTGTTTGGTATACTCTTGATGAGTAGTTTTTTATCTATAGAGTATATTGCTTATACTTTCCATAGAATCATAGAAAAGGAGGGTTGGAAGGGATCGCCAGAGATCATCTAGTCCAACTCCCCACTAGAGGCAGGGTCATCCCTATCCAAACTTATCTTACCTAAATTCAGTGTGTAACCTCTTAGTAAAACTACATAGTCAACCCTGCCACAACCACAAGGCATAACACCCTAACCTGCCACAGCAGGAAACAACAGCAATTAACATCCTGCTGTTGTGAAGATTGTTAAAATGTTTTTGAGAAATCCAAGGAAGAAGGCCATGCCCCATGCTACAGAGTAGGGCAACTTCTCCGCACCCCCCTTCCCCCCCCCGCCCCCAGTCAGTATCAATCTGACCATGGGATAACATAGCTTCCTGACCTCAAATATGGTGATTAGTCTGACCCTGAGTGGAGGGGCAAGACCCTCTAGCAAGGAACCTCTAGCTTTAAGTCCTAGTAGTAGCACTGACAGACCCTAGTCAAAATCCGCAGCCTTGGCTATAGCCAACCAACCCCTGATGCCTCTGAGGAAGATCCCCTCCCCACTTTCGCCCCCCACACACCTTATACCCCCCTTCACCCACACACACCTTATACATGCAGCAGCAAGAGAAAAAAATCCTTCCCGATTCCATATGGCAACCAGCAAAATCCAGAAGCATGGGAAATATCCATAGTAGAACATAAGCATAGCTATGCCTTGATCATCCCCAGCCATTGCTTGTCTACCACCTTCATGAGGACCTCCAATGATAGGGATTCCACAATTTCCCTAGGCAGTTTGCATTAACCATGAATGAGTTTTCTGAATACCCATTCTAAACCTACTTTGCTGCAAGTTCAAGCCATTGATCTGTCTCCTGTTCTCTACACTAAGACAAAAGGTGTTGTTTGTCCCTCTTCTTTCTGCCAGTCATACAGATACTAGAAGACTGCTATCGTGTCCTCTCAAGCACCTTTTACGCAAAGTTAACATGCCTAGTTCCTTCATCCTGTCCTCGCATGACTTGCCTTCCAAGCCCATTATCATTTTTGTTGCCCGTCTCTAGACTCTCTCTGACTTCTCCATGTCCTTATAATGTGGAGCCTAAAACTGCACATAGTACTCTAGATCAGGGGTTTCCAAACTGGTACTTGTACCCCAGAGGTACACAAGACATCTCTGGGGGGTATGTGGGAGAAATTGTGTAATTGTGGATTGAATTTTCATTATAACAATTGGCATTTTAGGGATTTAAAATATAAAATGTATGCTGGTAGGGGTACATGGGCAGCTGGTAAATCTGGAAGGGGGTACGCAATAAGCAAAAGTTTAGGAACCTCTGCTCTAGATAAAGCCTAACCAGTGCTGAGTAGAGGCACTATTGCCTTTCATGTCTTGCAGCTAATGCTTCTGTTGATGCATTCCAAAACTGCATTTGCCTTTTAAGCAGCTACATCACGCTGCAGACATGTACTGAATCTGTGATCCACTAAGACTCCCAGATCCTTCTCTGTAGTGGTGCCATCCAGCCAGGTTCCACCCATTTTGTATTTATCTTTTTGATGATTCTTTCTGAGGTATAGTACCTTCTATTTACCAGCACTGAACTTCATCCTGTAAGTTCCAACCCAGCTTTCCAGTCTATCAGGATCTTACTGAATTGTGCTCTTGTCCCCCAAGGTTTGGAATAGACTGCCGCCGGAGGTGGTTCAAGCACCTACTTTGAATGCCTTCAAGAGACCTTTGGATGTCTATCTTGCTGGGATCCTGTGACCCCTGCTGACTTCCTGCCCTTTGGGCAGGGGGCTGGACTCGATGATCTTCCGAGGTCCCTTCTAGCCCTAATGTCTATGAATATCCACAATCCTTCCCATTTTCATTTTGTGGCATATATCCTGAAGAAGCTCTCTGTCCAGCATCCAGATTATCAATAAATACATTGAGCAGCACTGGGCCCAGAACAGACTCCTGTGTGACTCCACTCAACCTTCTGCTATTCAGACATGGATCAATTTATAATTACCCTTTGCTAGCAGTTACTAAACTAGTTGTTTATCCCCCTTGTAGTAGGCTTGTCTAGCTCACCCTTCTCCAATCTATATGCGAGACAGTCATGTGGGGTCTTGTCAAAAGCCTTGCTGCAGTCCAGATAGACTGAATCCATTATGTACCCTTCATCCACCCAGCTAGTTTTCTTGTCAGAAGAAGATCAAGTTTGTTTGACACAACTTGTTCTTAGCAAATCCATGCTGGCTGCTTGTGGTTAACTTTTCCTCCAGATGCTTGCAAATGGATTTCCCTATTATATGATCCAGTAACACCCTGAGAATTGAGGTACGAGGCTAACCTTTTTGTAGTTCCCTGGGTCCTCCTTTTTGCCTTTTCAAATAAGGGCACTACATTGGCCCTTTTCCATTCCTCTTGTACCTTGCCCATCTCCCATGACTTCATGAAGATCGTTGCCAAGGACTTGGAGATCTCCACCCATGCCAGTTTCTTCAGTACCTGGAATGAAGCTATCAGACCCTGCTGATTTTTTTAAAATTAATTCAAACACATCGAAAGCTCCCTGTTTCCCTTATCTCATCCCTCAGCTTGTCCCCTTCATTATTGAAATAAACCTTATTGGGTGTCTGGTTACAGCTTAACTTTTTTGTGAAGATTGAGGCAAAGTACCTGTTGAGTAGCTCTGCCTTCTTTGCATCTTCTCTTAACAGCACATTCTGACTACTTAACAGTGGACCTACAGCTTCCTTCGTTTTTTCTTTTCTGAGCAACATGATTACAGAAGCTTTTCTAATCATCATTAACATCCCTGGCCAGGTGTAGTGCACTTTTTTCTTCTGCCTTCCTGATTTTTGTCCCTGTAGGTTCTTCCTTTTTATGGCATGCTTCCTTGGTCACCCACCCATCTTTCATTGCCTTCTTGCTTTTCTTTTGCATTGGAGGCATCCTGGAAGCTCCTTTTGAAGCTGCATTGATCTCTTACCATTCTTTTGCTTCCATCATGTCAGAACAGTTTCTTGTTGGTTTTCCAATACTATGCCCTTTAGAAGCTTCCAGCTCTCCTGGGTGCCTTTATCCTTTAGTTCTCATCCCATGGCACCATGCCTATCATCTCCTTGAATAGGTTGAAATTGGCTTTTTTGAAATCTAGTGTCTTAGGGTGCAGGAAGAAGGGCGGCTTCCAGCTGTAACTCAGAATGATTTGTGCAAAGCGTTCTGAGTTACAATGTTACCCTGGACCAAACAGAAGTTCACTGTTGGTTCCAGGGGGGAGAGGAATCTAACTTCTGGCAGCAGCCTGCAGTCAGGTTCCCATAGCAATGGCCAGGCTTTCTGCCAGTGCTCATTCTTTTCAGAACGGGAGGGGGAAAGGCAGTGGAGGGGTCTCCAGCTAGTGCTGAAGGGTGGAGTGGCTGAATAGCGCCCCCACCTTGGGGCAGGGAGGAGGGGCACTCCAATACACCTGCTCCACCCTCTAGGGGGGACTAAAAAGAACCCAGACTGAACTCCCTCCACTCCTTTTCCCCCCTCCCATCCTGAAAACAGCAACAGACTGGGGGGCAGCGCTGACACAAGTTACAGAAGATGCTACATTTTGAAATGTCTTTATTTGATACCTCATGCAGTGAGGGTTCAGATTTTTAACCAATTGGCTGTTTTTTGAAGCTGTCTGCTGCTGTGCACTTATGTTTGGTCACAGCTATAAACTGCTTTCTGTGTCCATATCGGGTGAAAATTGTTGCTTCTGTCTTCTGCTGATCTCATGCTTTCTCTGGCACAGGATTATGAATTCTGTCATTAATTCCTCCCACATTTCCCATCCCCTTCACAGCCTCTACCATTTCTTCCCTGTTTGTCAGGACAAGATCCAAGATAGATGATCCTCCAGTTATATCTTTAGTTTACCAGCCAGTCTCACAAATGTGATTTTGTTTCTTCACAATTAATTGGCAATGTACATTGTGTAAGAATGGTGAATTCTGTATTATAGGTTGACTGCTTCTGGGGCTTGCCTAAAGTGTGCCTTTTCACAGAAGCAATAAAGCTATTCTGTCAGATGATCCACTTCCAGATTTACCTGTTAGGAAATTGGTGCTGTTTTCTCATTAATGTAAAAACCTAATATTTGTGCTTTCTTTTCAGTTTATCAGGGAAGATATGAAATATAAGGATGCAACTAATAAACACAGTCATCTGCATAGAGAAGACAAACATATCACGGTTGAGGATCTGTGGAAACGCTGGAAAACCTCTGAAGGTAGGTAAAGTTTTCAAGATCCATGCCATGGTTTTCAGGTGGCCTAACCATAAAACAAAAAAAAAACCAAAAAAAAACAAGTAAAGTTGATCTTGGAAAAATAGTGCAAATATTGGCGTCAAATGACTAGCGGTACTTTGTGGTACCTTTTGTTTACTGGTTAACCTGTATACTTTTTGTTAAATTCTGCTAGTTATGACCCTCATTGTGGACTCTGGTTTATGTAAATGAAACCAGAGAGTTCTAATGTAAGTAAATACTTCAGGCAATTTGTACTAGCTTTATTGCATCGTCTATATGTGACTTTCATTGTAAAACTTGGTCTGAGCTTTAAATTAGTCATCTTAAATGGTTTAAACTTTTGTGACCCATTTCCTAATATGGGAAGACGCACGTATTCTCTTTTTGTTTTTTTTTCAATATAATTGGTTTGTGATGTAAAGAACTAACTTAGTGTTTTAAAGTTTCTCTCCATTGAGAGATCAGAGGCCTGGGAGACGAGCCTTATTAATAAAGGCTAAAGAACTAGGGTTACTTAATCTTAAGAAGAGAATGTTGAGAGTGGATTTGATAAACCTTATTTATTAAAGAGAGGGTGAAAAAAGAGTATTCTCTGTGGCTATAGCGGACTGGGCTAGAAGCAACATCCTCAAGCTGCAGCAGAGGGAATTTTAGGTTGGAGATTAGGTGGAAATTTCTGTTATGAGTGTGGTCAAGCATTGGAACAGGCTATGTAGAGAAGTTGTGGAATCTCCATTCTTAGAAATTTTCAAGATCTGGTTAGACAGACAATAGGCTGGGGTGATTTAGCTAAGGATGCTCCTGCCTTGAACAGGGGACTGGACTAGATGACCTTGTGGGGTCTCTCCCAGCCTTACTCTGATGTGATTCTGAGAAATGGCTTTTTTTTTTTTTCTCAAGACTTGAGTAAAAAGATAGATATTTTAGATCAATAAGCAGTCAAGAGCAATACGCAAGCGTTATGCTATTAGCATTGAAGTGTATTTATGCACGTGTGTACACACACATCGTAAGACATTGCAGCCTTCCATAATTCCCGATTTTTTTTTTTTTTTTTTTTTTTAATTTAAATTTGACTGTAAAAGCTACTTCAGATTTTTCCTCATCTTTATGCTCTTCCTGAAGAAAAATAGTTGTTTTTCTTAAGTGTCCATATCCAAACAGTCAGGTATGTAACCTTAACTGGTTTTCTTGGATTTGTACTTTGTGATAAATGTAACATCTTAATTTGTTTTGCCCTTAATTATTTATATTGCACTCAGTATTAACTGTGTGTGCCTCTGTGTACATGCACATACCCTGTCATAATTAATGCTGCCACTGCTTTCCTGTCGCTGAATTTTTGGACCTATTTGGAGCTCCTCAAACTGGATGCCATGGCCCTGTGAGATGGATTGGGCTAGTCTGAGGCCCCAGACCCAATGCACAGAGTTGGTTTGTAGCCTTGGACATGTCATGCAGCCCACAGGGGCAGTTTGCAAGTCAGATGTGGCACACAGAGGCAGTTTGTGGGCCTTATTCAGGGCATACACTGGAGAGGTTGAGCATTGCTGCTGTAGGGTCCCTGTCAACATGGGTGTAGAGGTGGAGTGAAGTACTCTGCCACAGGATAGTACTAGTATCTGCCACTGCTACGCTGAGGCAGAGTTAATTAGTTTACTCTTGCCGAATAGCTCTGCTAGATGCTGATGTTTTACTGAGGAGCTAATTAGTCAACTCTTCAGTAAACATGTCATGTAGTCCCCCCCAGGGAGCTGAAACACTTAGGCCTAGAACTCACAAGCGTGTGGATCAGAGTTGCTGAATGATGTCTAATCCTACTGGAACCACATTCTTTTAGCTAGTGGCAGATGGAGGTGGGCATTCTTTACCACCATAGCCAACTTCGCTGGGGAATGTGACCTTGAAACTATGAATTAAAGTAGTGTTCTATTTTTGTAAATATGAGTTCTCATCTGTCTTGCTTTAGTTCTTCTCTTCTCTGTTGAAAGGAAAACATGACTTCAAGTTTGGAGTTTTCTTCATCAGTGGATAAAGATGTGGGGCTGGCTACATATCACTGTTTATGATGGGCTGTCTTATTTTGGGTTAGCATTGCACAACAGATGTTCTTTCAGCAACTGGGAATAACTGCATACCATAAAGAGATGTTATGGTTCCATTGCACATTCTTGATCATTGGCAATCTCAGGTTTTAAATATCCAGACAGTGGAAATGCATGCATGCCAAGCATGGTTGCAGATGCATTACATAACATTGAATTCCATTCCAGATGGGACTAGTACAGTCTCGTAAACCCTTCTTTCTCTGGAAGAGGAAATGGCTATACTTTGTAATATTAAACTATTGAATGTATGAGTTCAGAGTTGCTTAAGTCTTTCATTACTCAGTTTAGTTTCCTTTGTGTTCTTGGTATTGGGATGTATACTAGTGACAGTTACATCTTTTATACTGGTGTTTTCTTCTGGCACCACTGTTCAAATTCTACTAGAAGTCCTGTTGTGTTTACGAGGTAATACTATACCGTGTCACGTCTGCTTCTCTGCACACTTCATGTTTCAAAAGTGAACTGTTCTGAGTGCTTTTGACCTAGTGTCCTGGTCTTATTCCTTTCTTCCTACCGAGTAGCACCATCCAGCTTACACTTTTGTCCGGAAAGGAATCAGGTTGGACTGGAAACACTGATGTTAATGGCACAAAAGCATTTTGTATTGCTGCTAAGAAAATTGCTGCCTCATGCAGTAAATTGATGTGAGCCAAGATATGTAAAGAAGCAAAAATGATGAAGGCGGCAGTGTTAATTCATCCTACAGTCACCATTGTCAACCATGTTGGCATGTGGCATCCTAACAAGTGATTAGGATTGGTCTGCATCTTTTTCATATGATCATACGATTACTACCTCTCAACAATACCCCTCTTCCTCCCTTCCCACCTGTTAGGTATGTCAGCATCATAGCTATGGCCAAAGATAGGATTCAAAAAAGAGTTGGCATGATCTGGGAGCTAGAGCACTGTATTGGGAGTTGAGTACTTAATGAGTTCTGCCTCCTCCTTGCTTGCTGTTTGGTTCTAGGCAGGTTGCTTAACCTTTTTGCCCCATTTTCCTCATTTTATTGTATGCACAGAGTTTTATTCAATTCTGTGAGCCCTGGTCTAATTCCTTATAGAAATTGCCTTTCAAATATAAATGTTTATCAGCTGTTAAAAGATTAAATGAAAAATCACACTGTTTCTCTAGGCTTTGAAATAGGGAACACCATAGTGATATGATAACTGTCCATGAATTTTGAAATTAATAATAACATCTATATTATGGCTTTAGGACAGAACTGGGTATATCACTTATCACTTGCATAGCCTACTGCAGTGTGTTTGGCCCTCTCTTGAGGTTGTCATTTTTAAGAAGCATGGAAAACAGTGAGAGGTGTTAAAATGAATATCTGTCTTGGGTACAATATTTCATATGTTTGGGGCATTGTTAATAGGGCATTAATAATGGACGTTTTAGGAGGAGGGGCTGGTTTGTTAGAAAAGCTTTGTGGAAAATTTGCTCAGTTCTAGAGTGGGGCTTACAGGAGATCATGTTTGTAAGCTGAGCAAGAGGCTCTTCAAGGAAAGGGGTGTTTCCTCAGCTAGAAAAGCTGATTTTTAGCACTTGAGTTGAGAATTCTTCTGATGCAGAATTAGTTGCCATGAATCCCGGAGTGGGTAATCCTTGGAAAATCTCCAACGGATTCCACAGAAAATTAATTCTGTGATAAATAGAGCCCGCAGTGTTTTACTGATTAATAAGCTCCTTTTGTGCAACTTTACTTTAACTTGCCTTAAGTTGCTTGGCATGATGGATAGCTATGTAACCTGATTTGAATTTTTGTGTTGGACTGCTTAAAGGTTGCTTCTAAGAAAATAAACTCTATGACCCTCTAATAAATAGCTAAAGCAGCTATAAAGAAAACACTTTCTCGTTTACAGTAGACATGCCTATGGTAGATGACTACAGAAAATTAATTTTCAAGGGAGGAAAACCCCATAAGATCATTCCCCACAACTACTCCACCCCTTCTTAAGGTCACCTGGAGACGGACAGAAAACATCTTGTTTCATTTTCAATGCCGGATCTGTACTTGGCGCTCTCTAGTAGATGGCAGGTGCCACCACTGCGTTGTCTGAGCTTGTGCACACCCATGTAGTTCTGATGGCTCTACCACAACCTCTGGTGCCAGAGTGCAAAGTGCACCCTGGAAGGCACCGGTTGTTGAATGAACTGGGGCAGCTGGACAAAGGCATAGGTAAT
Source organism: Alligator sinensis (assembly GCF_000455745.1). NCBI lineage: Eukaryota > Metazoa > Chordata > Crocodylia > Alligatoridae > Alligator > Alligator sinensis. The sequence continues at coordinate 433,726 of NW_005842248.1, forward strand.
TTCTTTAGCTGGCTTTTGAGCAGTGATGAGTCTTACTCTATTCAGCAGAGGTAGAATATGTTGATTATTCACACAGTGTTGGAGGTTTATGACACCACACAGAGACTTTGAATGTGATTGCACTCAAATTTGGGCCAACAGAACTGGCACTTTTAGTTTGGCCATTTTAAGGGTTTTTTTAATCCATCCAATCTGAGTAACTTTATCAACCAACTTAATTTTAAAACTTCTGTTAGTTAACCTTGTTGTCACATTAAGCATTGCTTTATCCATTAGATCAGGGTTATCACATTTATCAGGTCCCACAGGCTGAATGAGTGGCATCGGGATGGTCTGTCCGCAGGCCAGATTGGGCCCACACACTGGGGCCAGTTTGGGGCGTGTGCAGCATGCAGGGCCAGTCCAGGGCAGTCTTGGTTCAGGGCTGGGGCTGGGCACTGGTTTTGTTTACTGGTAACCTTGGTTTTGATTGGAGATGAGAGGGGCATACCAGCAATGCAGTATGAGTACAGAATTAAGAGTAGAGTTAAAGAATCTCATAGCATGATCAGATCTCAGGTTGCAAACCTTCTTCCAAATTCTGCCTTGGGGCTTTAAGTATACAGTACCTGCTACAGTTACCATTTATCTAATCAAAAGACAAATGTTATAGCTCTTTAGCCTGGAAAAGTGCAGGCTCAGGGGTGATCTGGTAGCCACCTATAAGTTTATCAGGGGTGACCACCAGTATCTGGGGGAACGTTTGTTCACCAGAGCGCCCCAAGGGATGACGAGGTCGAACAGTTATAAACTACTGCAAGATCGTTTCAGGCTGGACATGAGGAAGAATTTCTTTACTATCCGTGCCCCCAAGGTCTGGAACAGCCTGCCATTGGGGGTGGTTCAAGCACCTACATTGAACACCTTCAAGAGAAAATTGGATGCTTATCTTGCTGGGATCCTATGACCCCTGCTGACTTCCTGCCCCTTGGGCAGGGGGCTGGACTCAATGATCTTCCGAGGTCCCTTCCAGCCCTAATGTCTATGAAATCATTTAGTCTCTGAAGCATTTAGATATTCTGTTCTAGAATTCAATAGCTATTCTATTAGACACAATTTCTAAAAAATACTGTATTGTAGTGGTGAGGCCTGAACTACATAAAAATGAAAAGGTTGCATTTGCATGTTACCTTGTTTTATTTGCTAAGTTTCAAATTATTTCTTTGAAACTTTGCCCATGCATACATTAAAATATTTTACAGAGAAAGCATAAAACCAAACAATTGTAAAATTTGTCTGGACCCAAAGTCAGAGTTTGTTTGCATTCATTTGCTGTATTTCCCCCCCTATATTCTTTTGCCTGTGATCAACAGGTGTAGTGCTTTTTAACTATAAATCTTGTAGGACTTTTACATGGAATTCAAAAGGTGAACAGTTCAGGCACATGATGGCTGGCATCATGCTTATGCTAAGAGGTATTTAATAAACATAACAGTACATTCTGTGCTGGCTGGCTTTTGTTTTTTTTTTTTTTAATGGATTTAAACAATTGCTTCATAAAATGTCCTTTGAAGTAGCCTAGTGTTGAGGTGATGAATGTTGTATAGAAAGTTTGTATCAAGAGGAGGTCACAAGTTCCCACTCATGCTTTGACTGCTATTGCTGCCTGATCAAATGGCATGCATTTTTGCTGACCATCATTGCTCAGGAATCATAAGGCCTTACCTTTCTTTTTTAATGGTTAGGATGCACCTAATGGTAAATTTGATGCATTTATAGAGAACAAGAAAATATTGAGAATTGGAAATGCCCATCATACTCATCACTGAAGCTCTTTCACCGTCTTTTAATTGATGAATAATTTTTAAATGGCCCCCTTCCCCCTCCCACTACAAGTTCAAACTACGAATGAAACCCCTGGAACAGCTGTGTCTTGCAACAGGCCCAAAAAGGGATATACTGCTAATGTTCTAGTATGTGAATGAGAAAATCTAAAGGTTTTAGAGAGTACTGAGTTGCCTTCAATAGTTCAACCATCCCTGCTCATTGCAAATTCCATAACTGAGCATAGGAGCTTGGAGTGTAAATATCATTTTAAAGTAGTCAGATTTAAAGCCAACCAGATTAATTAATTTACCAGCTCAAGAGAAGCTGTTTAATGATTGACTTGGGCATTCTGTACTGGCTTTACTGTTTGCTCTTTTTTATTTTATTTTGGTAGATATATTTTAAGTAAATGCATCAAGGAGGGTTCTTTTGTGTGTGATATTCAGGGATCCTGGTTTTCTCTGATAAAAAAAAATCCAAAATCTCTGCTCAAAAACGCAAAATACGTGATTAAAATTAAAGCCCTCTTCACAGCCCTGGCTCTGCTGGTGCACCCACAGCCCCCACAGCCTTTCTGGTGCCACTTGCCCCCCACCCACAGCCTCTGCTCCCCCAGCCCTGCTCAAAGAGGACCCAGCTGCCAAGGCTCTAGACCTGGGTCCACAGCCCCCTGCCTCCTCTCCCCCCTGCTGTGGACTTGGGCGGGCCAACTCCGGTGAGATCTCTGCACTGCCCCGCTGTTCCCAGCTGCACTTGGCCGTGCCTGCTCGGGTTTGGAGGCCCAGGAGGAGGGAAGCAGGGCGCGAGCCCGCAGCCTGTGTCTGCACCTGCCCTGGGTACAGATCTGCGGGGTGTGGGTCTCCCTTGCCCCCAGGAGTGTGCATGGCAGTGGGGAGCCGGCCCTCCCTCTCCCCCAGACAAGCCACCCGCGGCCCTGTCCTGCTCCCCGCTGGGGCCCTGCACCCGCGCGTTGCATCCCCAAGCCCCACCTGGCTGGGCAGTAGCCTCAGCCCTGCCCAGCTCTCTCTCCCCCCCCACTACCCCCTGCCACTTACCTGCTGGAGCTGCTTTGCAGGCTGCCTGGGACCATGTGAATGTCCATGTATGTGGTGCCCCCGTCTCTCTGCCTTCCTTCCGCTCCCTCCCAGGTCCCCACAGGCTGGACTCTGCCAGCCTGCAGGAAGCTCATTTCAAAATGACAAAATCCACCAGTTTCTCTTGTAAAACAAGAAATCCGCGTTTACCTCCTGGTAAAAGTTAACATCCGTGGTTTACTCCGTTTTCCCATGGGAAACGGAAAACCCGGATCCCTGGTGATATTTTTCTATGCTTCTAATAACAAACAAACAAAACAAAACCAAACCAAAAAAAAACAAACTAAAATGGAGTTTAAGGTTCTGCACTCATTGATTTATTTACTGTGTGTTCAGTATACAAATACCTTTTAACTAGGACCTCGCAAATTGGAACCTCTTGCCAATTGAACATGTTTTGATAAGGAAATTGCTAAAACATATGATTTAAACTTCACAATACCTTGACAATACAAAGGAACTTTGTAGTGTCAAATAAGAAACAGAGGTTAACAGGGTCTAAAGTGAATTAGCAGCTGGGGCAGGAAAAGGAGCATTGCTGACTCTTATTTTTATCAGTCTGCTCACTAGTAATATGGAAACCTTGAAAATGGTTGGATTTCACTGGGCATGTCTACATGTGCAATTAATATCCACGAATAAATTCTGGAGTGCATTGGCAGCCTGATCCAGGGGGTCAGCCTGCCAGCCTTGAGCTCCTCTGATTGGGCTCCACGTGCTGCGGATCAGCTGACTGAGGCACGAACAGCCGCCATGCTGAAGTACCCTTGTGCCTCAGCCAGCCCCCCTGCAGCACATGGAACCCAAATGGAGGAGCCCTGGGCTGGCAGGGGACCTAGGGGGTCAGCCTTTGCATATATAAAATTTATACCTAATGACCTATCTCATCTGAATGAACTAATGTATGTATGTGTGCGTGTGTATGTATGTGCGCGCGTGTGTGTGTATACACACACGTGTGTATGTATGTGTGTACACACACACACACATGCATATACATATATTAGTGTGTGTGTCTTTAACAAACATTCCTACAGGAAACTTCTAGATTCCTGAAACCTCATTTTTTTCTCATTGAGTGTTAATATGTCTTGGTGCCGTCACTTCTAGTTATGGCCAAATGCCTTGCTTTTTAATAAAAACATTTTCTGTAGCTTTTATGCATGTTGGCTGAACTGGAACATATTGGAATATATTGGGGGACAAACTATTCATTTTAACAGGTATGATAAGCCTAGGTAAGCATCAGTGTCCTGGGAGTAGGGGGCCACAACTGTCCTGGGAGTGGGAGGGAGGCATGTATACCCTCAGGAGGCCTCAGGTGCCTCTACACTAATGCACATAGTATGGGGAGTAAGCAGGAGGAACTGTGCCTCCTGATTGCGAGTAAGAACCCAGACTTAGTAGGGCTCACAGAAACCTGGTGGGACCCTACCTACGACTGGGCAACGGGCATTCGGGGATACACCCTATATAAAAGAGACAGGACAGAGACGCCCTATATAAAAGAGACAGGACAGAGAGGAAAGGTGGGGGGGTTGTGCTCTATGTCAAAGAGCACATCACATCATCAAGGATTAGCTTCGGGTTAGAGGAGGGTTGGGCAGAGACACTATGGGTCAAACTACAAGGGGGGTGTGGTGAAAGGGACCTTATGGTGGGTGTCTACTACAGACCACGCAACCAGGGGGAAGAGCTGGACCAAGACTTCTCTAGTCAGCGTACTGAGGTTAGGTCAAGGGATGTTATTGTTATGGGTGACCTAAACTACCCAGACGCTTGCTGGGAGGAGGAGACAGCCAAGTCTGACCACTCGAGTAGGTTCCTGGCTTTATTACATTGCCTTCACCTTATCCAGGAAGTGCACAGCCCCAGTAGTGGTAACGCCTTGCTGGACCTGACCCTGGCCCTGGGGGATGACCTGGTGAGGGGACTGCAGGTCCTTGACCACCTGGGCAATAGCGATCATCATCTGTTGGATTTCACTATCCAACGCAGGGTGTCAAGGGCTTACGCCAAGGCTTAAGTCCTTGACTTGAGAAGGGCCAACTTCAATGAGCTTAGGAGACTAGTGGAGGAAGCACTGAGGGCCCAGAAGGTAGAGGAGATGGAAGTCCACCAGGGTTGGTCGTACCTTAAGGGGGCAATCCTCCAGGCCCAAAGGACAACAGTCCCTGAGAGAAGCAAGGTGGGTAAGAGTGCTCAGAAACCCCCTTGGCACAGCAAGGGCCTTCAGGAATGCCTGAGGACTAAAAGGGAGGCATACAACCAGTGGAAGGGAGGAACTATCACCAAGGAGGACTACTCCTCCTCGGTCCGGGGGTGTAGGAGGGCTATTAGGAAGGCCAAGGCAGAGATGGAACTCAGGCTACCGTCCACAATTAAGGACAAAAAAAAGTCCTTTTTCAAGTACATTGGGAGCAAGAAGAGCGTACCAGGCAATGTAGGGCCCCTGCAAGACATAAATGGTAATCTGGTGGCCACACCAGACAAGAAAGCTGGTATTTTTAACAGTTTCTTTGCCTCTGTTTTCCTGAACAGGGACCGGGATATCCCACCTACCAGAGGTAGGGACAATCTTGGGGATAGCTCTATCAAGCCTTTAGTCAGTGCAGATGTAGTTCAGGATCTTCTGGAAGGACTAGACATTTTTAAATCTGCAGGTCCAGATG
>NW_005842248.1:440050-441453 GCF_000455745.1 Alligator sinensis
AAGAGGAACATGAGCCGCCAATGGCAGACCGCAGCCAGCAAGGCCAGCCATACCTTGACATGCATCCAAAGATGCATCTCAAGCTGGTCCAGAGAAGTGATACTCCCCCTCTATGCAACTTTGGTCAGGCCGCAGTTGGAGTACTGCGTCCAGTAGTGGGCGCAGTACTATGACCCCAGCTGACTTCCTGCCGATCCTATGACCCCAGCTGACTTCCTGCCCTTTGGGCAGGGGGCTGGACTCGATGATCTTCCGAGGTCCCTTCCAGCCCTGATGTCTATGAAATCTATGAAAAGGGATGTGGTCAGCCTGGAGAGGGTTCAGAGGAGGGCCACACGCTTGGTGAGAGGGCAGCAGGACAGGCCCTACGAGGAGAGACTGAAGGACCTGAACCTGTTCAGCCTCAGCAAGAGGAGGCTGGGGGGGGACCTGGTGGCTGCCTACAAGCTCATCAGGGGAGATCAACAGCAAATAGGTAGAGCCCTTTTCTCCCCAGCACCACCTGGGGTGACAAGGAACAATGGTAATAAGCTGATGGAGAATAGGTTTAGGTTAGAGATTAGAAGGCAATATTTTACAGTTAGGGTGGCCAAAATCTGCAACCAACTTCCCAGGGAAGTGGTCCTCGCCCCTACCTTGGGCAAATTCAAGAGGAGGTTGGAAGATCACCTGTCTGAGGTCTTGTGAACCCAGCATTCATTCCTGCCTGTGGCAGGGGGTCAGGCTAGATGATCTGTTCAGGTCCCTCCTGACCCTAGCTACTATGATACCACGATTCCTTAAACTGAAAAAAATAATTCATTATGAAATGTATCAGTGTCGTGTTTTTATGTAAAACAGGATTCTGTACAGTGGAAAAATAATGCCCAGAAAATGGAAGGATTTGCAAGCTAAAAACAAGGAAAAAGTAATTGCAGAAAAGGACAAAGTAGTGAGGAGGTGCAGCTTGAGTACTATTTATTTGTAAAGCTGTAGTGGTGTTGGAAATGGTTTAAAAGTGCCTGTGACACTGGAAGTCCTTTAAACTTGATTTTTCAGTTACTCATTGTGCGGGCAGGGAGCGATCCAGGCCCTTTTTCGCGCCGCGCAGGCTGTGGCCAGCAGCCCGGGCACGCTGGGTCGGAGAGAACAGGCGACACGCTGGAATTAGGCACGGAAAGCCAATAATGGGGCTCGAATTTGAATACGAATGGCGGGAACTCTTTGCAACGTGCACCCCTGTGCTGCAACAAAGAAATGCACCCTGCAAAGAAAGCTACAAATTGGTGGGAATTCTTTTGCACCGGGGTTCTCCTCTGCAGCAGAAAACTCCACCGTGCAAAGAAGCTGCAATTTAGCGGGAACATAATTCAGTGGTGCCAAAGCACACACAAAACAAAAATCACACCTTTGGGTTGTGACAG
>NW_005842248.1:442048-442756 GCF_000455745.1 Alligator sinensis
GGGTTGACTCTGGCGAGGGACACAGTATCGAGGGGCCTGAACAGGACCCGCTCGTGGCTCATAATACACCCGAACGCCGCAGGGAGCAAATACACTTCTCTCTCTCTCGGGGCTCCGTCTTCGGAGGCTCCCTTCAGCGAAAGGCGTCCGCTGACAAATTTCTCACCCGTTCCGCCCGCCTGGTGGTAAGCGATATGCGCCTCCAACTCCTCAAAGCTTTTCACTTGGCGTTTGTTATCGCGCCAAGGGCAGTTCTTAACTAATTCCAGCTGTAGCGTGTTCTCTCCTGATCCCATCCTTGTCGCCATGTGTGAACGGGAGCGCACCAGGCCCTTTTTCATGCCGCGCGGGCTGTGGCCAGCAGCCCGGGCACGCTGGGTCGGAGAGAACAGGCGACACGCTGGAATTAGGCACGGACGCGTAATGGTTGATTCAAGATTGTTTACTTACACCGAAGATAGTCGCGGTGTAGGCTGGACAGTTTCCCAGGCACAGCTCCGCTTAAATCCTCGTTTGAGGACTCAGACAATATTCGGCACTCCCACGGAGTTGTCGAGGCTCCGTGGATCCTTTTGCGCGCAGGGAGAGGGATACGTCGAGGATTGCGAACAGCGACGGGGAGAGGCTAGAGGCTGATCAGACCCCTGTTGCCTGCTTGAAATGCACTGGGTCCAATAGGCTCCGCAGCGCTTAGAGATCTTCACACAG
>NW_005842248.1:442833-463224 GCF_000455745.1 Alligator sinensis
GCCACGTGTGAATAATTTCACGCAAGCCAATAATGGGACTCTAATTAGAATACGAATGGTGGGAACTCTTTGCAACGAGCATTTCTGTGCTGCAACAAAGAAATGCACCCTGCAAAGAAAGCTACAAATTGGTGGGAATTCTTTTGCACCGGGGTTCTCCTCTGCAGCAGAAAACTCCACCGTGCAAAGAAGCTGCAATTTAGCGGGAACATAATTCAGTGGTGCCAAAGCACACGCAAAACAAAATCACACCTTTGGGTTGTGACACTCATTACTTATTTTGTGCTTAGTAATTCTCTTAAGAATCCCATGCAACTTCACCTCTTATATTAGTCATACTAAGCTTTGTAGTTTAAACCAGGGCTATCCAACTACTGACCCACAAGCTGCATGTAGGCCATGAGGGGTTTGTTGTGGCTCCTACCCAGCTGCCATTCTGCCTTTTCCACCTCCCCATTGCTCTGGCTGCAAAAGCAGCCAGAGTTTCTGGGCTCCTCCTTTTTCCTCAAACTTCCACTGCCTGTCCCCACCTTGGCAGGTGACGTGGTGTTGCACAAACGGCTAGTTTTGTGCCCCTGGAGGCTTGTCCAATCCACCTCTAGGAGAGAGTCACACACACAGGCTGGGTCCAATTTCAGATTTATTGTTTGCAAACAAGTTCGACAAGGGCGCTTAATGCTCAAATCCGTGTCGACCCCAAACAGAGTCTGGGGTTCCTTTTTATAGCTAACATAAACAAAAGATTCTAACGTGTCGCGTAATTATTGGCAGCCCAAGTATTACGTCTTCCAACATATGTCTAGCAGGTACATGTTCTATGATGGTTTACATACATGTCTCATTTACATCTTAAATCTCCTCCCTGGGGCCGTCTTTAAGCCCATCTCGGTCATTCTTCGGTCAGGGTGAGTTCTTTACATCTGCATCTTTCCCTGTGCCTCTTCTCTTATCTCTCGTAAGGAGTTATTTATTGCATCTGTTCTTGGCTATGTCTGTAGAAGTCTAGTGCTACTCGTAAATCTATCATTGGCCTATATGCCTTAGCAGAAGCAATTGTGTAGTGAAGCCAAACAGTTCTCAGCTGTGAAGCCTTTGTGTAGTGAGATGAGACATTTTTATCACGCAGCTGCTATACAAACGTTATTGCAAAATCATAATGACTAGATTATAACATATTTTTACCACAGTGGGGAGCTGAAGGAGGTTGTGTGGGGAGCTGAGGGTGAGACCAGGCCTCTGAGCATACAGTGCAGCTGTGCATGTTGGGGAGGAGGTGAGTAGGGGTGCCTGCATGGTGCAGTGGCAGGGGGTAGCCCTTGTAGGCATATGGTACAGCAGTATTGGAAAGTCAGGCTTCATGGCAGGTGGTCCAGGCTTGCCCTGGTGTGGCCTGTGCTTTTTGAGGCTTCCACTGGTGCGGCCTGTAGGGCACGCGGCTCATGACTACTTAGCAGTTGGATAGCAGTGGTTTAAACTATAAACCATCCTGCTGTCTCCAGTGTAAATAAAAGACTACAAATGTCTGTCAGAATATTTTTTGGTAAAGGATACCTGTCAAATTTCTCTATTGAGAGGATACCTTAAAGTCAACTTTCCAAAGGAGTCTCAACACTACTGGACCTCCACTTATGCAGGTTCAATTCTTGGAGAAACACAAAGCTAGTGATGGATAATTCAAGCCAGTACTTTAATTCTTTATAATGCAGGGGATCTTAAAGTTTGCAAGCTCTCTCAAAGTTTGCATTTATAGTTAGGTAAAACAGTTGCCCTTGAAGTTGCAAGGGTATCTGTCCATGGCCTTTTGGGAGTATTGGTACATGTAAGGCAGAACCAGAAGCAATTACAGCTATGCTGATCCTGGATTCATAACCTGGGACAGTGTGCTGCATCAACATGACTATATTGCTTCCAAGTCTGAAAGCTAGCTTGTATATAGCCTTGAGCTATACTGACAGACCTGTAATACCTGAAGCTGTAGGCTGAGACTATTTCAAATCTCCAGTAGGCAGCAAATTTTGTTTGTTTGTTTGTTTTTAAACTGAGAGGTTTTTGCATTTTGTAGGATCCTACAAAAGTATGGGGACCTCAGAAGATCATCTAGTCCAGCCTTTTGCTCAAGGCAGGATCGTCCCCGACTAAGACATCCCAGCAAAGGGTCTGTCTAACCTGCTCTTGAAAGTTTCCAAGGATAGAAATTCCACAACTTCTCTAGGTAGCCTTTTCAATGCCTGACCACCCTCATAGTCAGAAAGCAGCTTGAGGCCATTGTTCCTAGCCCTGTCCCGTACAGCACAGAGATAAGTTCATCTCCACCCTCTCTATAAAACCTTTGAGGTAGTTTGACTATTACCAACTGCACCTTCCCCCTCCCCCCAGTCTTCTCTACTCTAAATAACCCTAGTTCTTTCAATTTTTCCTCAGTCTTGCCTCCCAGACTCCTGGCCATTTTTACTTCCCTGTGCTATACTTTTTCCAAACTCTCCACATCCTTCTTGAAGTGTGGGGCCCAAAACTGGACACGGTACTCCAGGTGTAGTGTCACCAGTGCTGAATGGAGTGGAAAAATCACTTCTCTTTATTTGTAAGTGACATTCCTGTTCATACAGCCCAGGATGCTGTTGGCACTGTTGGCTTTTTTGCAACAAGAGCACACTGTTGGCTTATATTGAGGTTATGGTTCACCATAACAGAAGGGCATGTATACTGTTGGCTGTAATCTTTAGTAGAGTAATGGTGGATAGAGAAATGTAATGGCTAAGATTTTCTCAGCTTTTGTCTATATTCATTCAAGACTCAGCTGTCCAGTTCTGGAGTGTTTGCAGACCACATGCCTAGCACAAACCCTTTTCCCGACCATAGGCAGGCCCTAGGTTCCCCTCCCTGACCTGTGGGCTCCCTGGGCCACATGGGCTTCATTGCCCAGTTCCCATGGGCCAGAAGCAGGAGCTGGAGGAGAATGGGAGAAGCCTGCAGGCTCCAGCAACAGCAGCAGCAAGAATGGTGGGAGGAGTGGTGCCTGGGCTGACTCTAAATAGGTATCTGGTAGGCCATGAGTTGAACAGCTCTGAACTAAATTATGGGGTGGGGGGAAGTATTGCAGGCTTTATACATCACTACAAGATGCTTCAGGCATTTTAAAAATTTTTTGTAATGCCCTTGGCGTTCCTAACCCCATATTTTTCCATTTCTTCTCTCTCTCTCTTCCTTGTTGCCCCACTCCCCCAACATGTTCAAATGGTATGCGTTTGTATGAATGTTCCAGTGAAAAAGGAGTCCTCTCCGTGGCCTGTGCACTAGGATCTCTGCATGTTACCTTAAATGGAATTAGCACCTGCTGGTATACAGTCAGCTTTGTAAGATAGAAAGGGCAAAGAATTTGACTTTGAGAACATTTGTTGCAGGTCTCAAGATGAGAAATTCTAAATTATGCTATGGAATTTTTAATAAAGAAATGTTTCTGTTGGTTAAGTATGTGTTTATTTGTAATTTGCTTCAGCTTTGTCTCTAAAGAGCATATAATGAAAAAAGGCAAATTGCCAGGAACACATTGTTAGTAGATGTGAGTACTACTGTGTGATTCCATTCCTTTGCTGACTATGTAACTTGCCCATCTTGCCATCTTTATTCTACTTTCAATTGTAGCCCTGATGGTTTTTTAAACTCAGCATCATTTGACAAAGGCAATCTTTTATCTCACAGTTCACAACTGGACTCAGGAGGAGACTCTTCAGTGGTTGATAGACTTTGTTGAACTTCCTCAGTATGAGAAAAATTTCAGAGACAGTAATGTCAAAGGAACAACACTTCCCAGGTGATTTTTTTCCCTTCTGAATTACTTTATAATACGTGTTATTCATGTTTTCTAATGATCTGCTGCCTCTAACTACTTTTTTCTGCTAGAGGACATGTATTTCAATCTACTCTTTTGTCCTTGCCCAAATAAAACTGAGGCACACATGGAATTCTGAAACCAGAAGTTCTATTTATTGCTGCCATAATATGCTTGAACGTCATCTGTTTCCAGCCAACAGTCCCATGTCTACATTTCATTTATCTCTTGTAAAAATAACTTCCTGATGATAATTTAACAAATTATCTCCTGGTCTCTGGTTTAACGGTAAATATAGTCAATAAAACTGACAAAAAGATCAATATGCTCTAGTATTGTGTTTTCACAGTATAGTTCTTTGTAGCTCATGTAAAAACCTGGTACGTAACATTTGATTTATTGTCAACAGGATAGCAGTAAATGAACCTGCTTTTATGATCTCTCATCTGAAAATAACTGATCGGAGCCACAGGCAGAAACTTCAGCTAAAAGCCTTGGACGTTGTCTTATTTGGACCTCTCACACGTTAGTATATCTAGGGGTTTTATCTTGTGACTAAGATCTCAGTGAGGATATTTGTCTTGATTTCAACTGAGGTTGTATACTGTAGATTAGACAGCTCTCTCCACTGTGAATATATTAGTGCATTGTGAGACCTGGGAAATTTGGTTTGTAGAATTACAATATCAGAATGCTATTTGTGATCTGGCTGTTTGCAGTACAAATTTTACAGGGGTTTGTTAGGCTGCTCTAGTGGTAGTGTTATATATCTTCCTGGGTGAGTTAAAGCTGTTCTTAGGCTGCATACACACATTCCAATAACCTGGGAGAACTCTCCCAAGGTTGGTCTCTGGATAGAAAAACTTACCCAGAGATTTGTGTACAGACATTCAAACGTTGAAGCCCTGAAGAGTTGAGAGCTTGCAGTGCTGACACTGCAGCCAGGGATGGGGGCAGACTGTTCATACATAATGTGGTCAGTAGGCTTCCTTAATCTGCTTGGTGACAGATTGCAGCAGTTGATAGGGCAGCCATGATTGACTCATCCAGACTGCCTATGGCCAACTTGCATTTACCTGCAGCACAATGTGGGAATGGCGAAGTGGGGGAGGGGAGGGTGTTCAGGAGCAGCAGAGTCCAGAGAGTGACAAACTGTCTCCTGGGGGAGGTGGGAGGTAGAAGCTGAAGGACTGTGTTCTCTTCTAAGAGAAGCCACGGCATATTCAGGCATTCACTGTCTCAGGAGAGAGACTTCTGGGAGTGATGTAACCCTTGTTGTTCCCAGGTTACTTTTATTCTAGAGCGGCCACTTTTTACCCTGGGAGAAGAAGCCTAAACATCTGTATACTTGTGGTTTCACCTGCAAGAGAAATGACTCCCCCAGGAAAAACTGAATGTCTGTATGAGGCCTTAGATAATATGTACTAAAAAAAATTTAACTAAACTGACCTCATTACTGAGATGCGGTCAGAGTAAAAACTAGCTTAGTTTAACTACTAGAGTTAAACTGAGCTAAAACTGTTTGCTGAATTTGCACCAGGAAAACCATCAGACCTAGCTCGTTTTACCTTAATTGCCTTCTTTTTCCCCTTGGCCAAGACCAGCATCTTGAACATTAATGTAACAGACAAGTAGGCTTGAAAAGATAATGGATGAAAAACTGAAGGCTGAGATGCTGCTAAATGGGTATTTAACAGAAGTTAGAAACATTGTGTGTAAAACAAACTTTTGCTTTACAAACTTTTGGTAAATCATGGGAAATGCTAAGCAAGAAATGTGTGAATATTAAATGCAATGGACTTATAACAAAGGGTTTCTCTAAAAAACTCTCTATTGATTTAGTACTCACTTTCAAAACCATTTTATGATGGGGGGAGGGGGAATAGTTTTATTTTTGTCTTTAATACCCAAGTGCACACTTTTTATTGGACCTTCTCGAAGTGTCAGATTTAGGAGCTGTTACCTGAAACCTGAAATTTGGCTCTGTCTAGGGCTTCTATAATTTATAACTTGTTCTGATGCCATCCATTGATTCAGGGATTCCAAAAATCTTGTTAGTGCTGAAGTATTTCTTTTCATATTCTGAAATATCTGATACAGCTGTTAGATGGACATGTTAGAAACCTAGGGCTAAAGGACTCATATATACCTATTCATCAGAATGAGATCAGAGGGATCAGCCTGTTGGTGCTGACCCAGACACCTTGTTCTGGGCAGACCCAAACCCTCAGACTGACCACGACTTCTCCATTCAATAATAGGCAAATGTTATTGATACACAGTGATAGCAGATATGAATAATACAGGCGAGGCAAACAAAATCCTTCCCCCCCCACCACTCCATTCTATATCTACCAGTCCTAGGGTTGTCACAGAGGGAAGATGTTTCGCCAGTATGTGAGCTTCACCCTGTGGTTCTTTCTTATGTGTCAGATGTCAGGAGCCTGGAGGTCAAGGGCCAAGGCCTCCCTCCCACTCCAATGAGGTGAGCAAGATGGGCTGGTGAAGCGCCCTCTGTCCATGGTGGCCTCAGGTTCACCCCTCAAGGACCCTTTGCTCTGAAATCCCTCCTTTTGTATTCTTTTTCCTCCTCCTGATGACTCTTCATCTCCAGCTACCGTTGATTGGTTTCCCCGTGGTCATCATATTGTCCACATTCTGTCCTGTCAGCATAATGCTTTGTTTCCTAAACCCATCACATGCACACATCTTAATTTCATCAGTCTACCAAAATCAGACATCCCAAGGGCTCTGCAGCTGGTCACTGTGACCTGACACCAATGCAGCAAACCTATCTAATGTTATGGAACACTTTGGATGTTTTTAATTTCCCAGGATGTGTATGCCTGCTTGCTAATGACACAGTGGGCCTTGAAGGAAACTTTGTCACAAACAGGCTTTTAGAAACCAGTTAACCCTTGCTGTTCCCCTGGACCATTATTCTAATGCATATCTAGTTTACTTACAAGCCAGTTCCTAAAAGCAAATTTCTAAATATCATTTTCTAGTCATCAAGCCTGCATAACAAAAATTATCAGAAAAAAAACTTACAAAAATGCCCTTTCTAGCATGAGCCTCACTGTTGTATGTCTTAGTCCTGTTTTATTAACAGACCACACTTTTCACTATACATTACGTCTTGATACAAAATGTGAGCGGATGGAGTAATGTGACTTACCCCTGTGCTGTTTGTAGTTAGGATGGCTAAAATGCATCAGGACTGCCAGCCTACCAGAACCAACGTGTGTTAGATAATGAATGTGCATATTGGAGTAATATCTGCTTGCTTAATTATTGAGAGACTTTGGCATCTTTTGAGTGTGTAATGTATTGATGCTCAGGTGTTCAGCTACATTGTCCTTCCTGCGCAATATCACTGCTATTAATTAGGAACGCCACGCATGGATATTTACGTATTCTCTGCAATCTGACTCCATAAACCCAGGATCTTTTCAGGCGAGAAACATTCTTACTGTTCCTTTATAGAAGAATTCAGTTAAAGTATATGAACTTTACTTGTTTTCAATCGAATAAGTAAACTGTTAAACTGCATTTCTATTTTGGGTGAATTGAGTAAGATGGCATTTGAAAACTTCTGTCCGCTTGTTCTTTAGCCATATTTAGGAAAGGATTTGCTGTCCCATCATGTTACTTCACTAAATTTCTTCTTTTGGAATTCTGAGGCAGCTGCACCCTTTTGTGTAACTCAGAATTCAAGGGGTCCAGTTGCATTGTACAGTCTCTTAAGGGCAGTGTGAGATGTCAGTGCCTCTTCATGAGCAGGAGCCTGTTTGTCATTTTTGGGCTTAAAGTGGGTACGTAGTGCCCCTGGAATATTTTTAAGTGCATCTTGATGGATATTTTTATGCAGCAGTTTAAATATTGCCATATCTACATGTAAAAGGAATAATCTATTTTATATCACTGAATCCTTGGCTAGATATCTTATGTTTTGTAATAGTATATAAACAAATTATGCTTTTTTAAAATTCAGATCAAACCTCTTTTATTTCTACAGAAATTTAGTCTGGTTAATTACTTTAATTGGATCATTTTTGAATACAAGAGAGATTAACAGCTATATATCTTTAGCTGGGCAGCCAAATTTTTAAATTCATATTGTCCTTATACAAGTCACCTAGAACTTTATGCTAATCTGAACCTGATCCTTTCCCTCATTCACTTATGGGGTTCCTGTTAATCTCAATGACTGCATTGTATATGGAGGGGAGGGACTTTGGAATTGAACCTGACATTCTTCCCAGTTACACAGTTTGGTTACTGATGAATTATTCTATAGTTCATGAAATAGAAATAGTTAATGAAGACTCCAGTGTCAGTGTAGCACAAGGATTTGTTAACTTTCCAATATACAGTGTGCATTGTTAATCTACTATAAATGAAGTTTAGCAACAAATCTCCTTTTGGAAAATGCCCCCAAAAGAATTTCAGAAGGGCACATTGGAGAGAGCTTATGAGTTATTTAAGTTAGAACCCACTTGGTGACTGCCAGGTTCCACCACTTTTATGACTGAAGTCATTTCCATAGCATACCTTTTAAATCTGTACTAAATAATTTGTATAACTATTTGTACAGGCCCCCCTCACAACTGGATAAAGGATTTTGCACTAATAATTTCTATAGTAATTGGTTTTGGAGGCTGCTGGTTTGCATATACTCAGAACAGGACCTCAAGAGAACACATCATAAAAATGATGAAAGACTTAGAAAGCCTCCAAAATGCAGAACAAAGCCTTCTTGACTTGCAAGAGAGGTATGTCAACCAGAAAAGATTTAAGTCTTAGTTATTTGTCTTAATGTGTTATTTTGAGGTATGAATGTTTTCATTTCTTATTTAAAGCTGTAAACTGGGGGAAGAATTGATTAGAGACAACACTGGATTTGTGCACCCTTTGGGTTTGTTTGGGTTTTTTTGGGGGGGAGAGTTCTACCAGTTCAGCCGCAATTGTTGAATATGCCTGACATATTGCAATCTCTCTGTGATATTTTAAATTTGATCAGAGAAGGTGATTCCAAAAAAGACTAAAGAAAAGTGTTATGTTATCCACTGATCGCAAAAGAACTTAACTTGGAATAACCTGTTTCTCATGCATTTTCTTCCCTTCTTTATAGCTTGTTACATTCAGGCAAGACTTTCCTGAAAACTGCTTACTGTTTTTTGGGGGTTATGAATAAGATAATACTTTTTTCATATAGAAGCTGTAATTAAAGTTCTTATAGTAAACCAGATTGTACTTCTCTCTTTACACCTTTAAGTACATACAAAGGACAGTAATTCAGATTGGTGCGCCAGATATGGGATTTTTGTTGAGATTTGAATTATTAGTTGTGATGAATGAATGGCATCTACATATTAAAATGTCTCATGGTTTTTCATTGTTCAGTGGAATATTGGGATTTTCAGTCTTTTCTCTGAGACTTATTTTTGTTCAACTTCAAAGGCTCGTAAAGGCACAGGAAGAAAATAGAAATGTTGCTGTAGAAAAGCAAAACCTGGAGCGCAAAATGATGGATGAAATCAGTGATGCAAAACGGGAAGCACAGCGCCTGAGGGAGCTGAGGGAGGGAGCTGAATGTGAACTGAGCAGGCTCAAGTATGCAGAGGAAGAACTAGTACAGGTATCTAAATTAAGGGTCACTTTAGTTTTCATAGATTTCCTGATTGGGGCTTTGTTTAATGAACTTTGTTCTTTAAAATTATTTTCCTCTCATTAGGCTTGTGGTCCTGGAGGCATTTTCTAATCTGAACATGTTTCATTGCTTCATAGCCACAGAAGCAGTATGCAATAGTAACCTGATTATGCAGACACATGTAGATAAACTGTATAACAAAATGTTACTCAAGTATAATGAAAAACAGTTCCTCATATTTGGGCACCTATATATGTGCAGCAAGGCTGCTCTGATGCACTGTTATTACATCATGTTGGAGCAGACTCAATCAAGTCTGCTGGAGAGTATTAATTATCATGCTTCAGTGTCACATGTATTGGCATCTCCACGTTGAAAAATGGCAGCAGGGGCACTTTTCAGCTGCTATTTTTCAGTGCAGGGACACTGATACATATGACACTCCAGGTGCTTTAGTTGGAGCAGCTCTTTGAGCTGCTCTAATTAAAGCACCCCCCCTTGAGCACGTGAATAAACGCCCATTTATGTCCCTTGTTCATAACTCCTGTGGACTAAAAAATGCCAAGATCAAATTGTAACAGAACGACGAGTTCTCAAAGCTAATAAAGAGGAGTTCTGAGGTCTGATGCAGTATACATAAATTTGCATTCTGAATTTTAGAAATGTCTCGCTGTTTTGCTTGAACACGGCCAGTGCCACATGCAGTAGCTCTGAAAATCCAGACTATGTCAGATGTCCTGAAGGAGGAGTCTTAGGATGATGATAGTGGCCATGGACAGGTGTTACATTTGTGACAGGGGGGTTGCCATCATGGGAAAGTGGCCCCCTGCACTTCCCTGGGTTGACCTGGAGAAGTGTGGGAGGTGGGAAGTAGCTGGGCCTGCAGCAGCAACCATCCTGGGGGTTTAGGAGTGTTGCTACTGTGGGAGAATTGTCCCCAGTATTCCTTTGGGACCAGCTGATTGGTTGGGCTGGAGGGCATTCTCCCAGGTCTGGAACCCTCCCCAGGCTCTCTGTGGCATCTGCTGCTTTTTTGACAGCCTGCTCTATTCCCAGGCAGGGGAGAGAGCAGGTAGACAATCAGTGGGCTTGCACTGTGTCCAGAGTGACCCAGGAATCAGCTTTTTAGTGCCTTGTAGCTGGAGAGCTCACTTGTGTTTAAGCCCCCTGGCTAGGGAGTTACACATGTATGCTGCAACCCCTGGGATATTTTTCTAGCATTAAGAATTTCGCAGAAATTTAGTGCTAGAAATAAATGGCTGTCCATGGCCTGTGGCATTTATGGTTGACTCACATTTACCTTCAATATTAACAAAATTTGTGGTGATTTTTGCATTTCTAGGTTCGAATGGCTTTGAAGAAAGCTGAAAAAGAATTTGAACTGAGAAGCAACTGGTCTGTTCCCGATGCTCTGCAGAAATGGCTCCAGTTAACACATGAAGTGGAAGTGCAGTACTACAATATTAAAAGACAAAATGCAGAAATGCAGCTATCTATTGCTAAAGATGAGGTACGGACACTGTATTCACGTTTGAGGTTTTGCAAAACTTTAGAAGCAAAAGCCTTGTTGACCTGGCCAGTTTTACTAGATAAATGAACTTGTGGATGTAAACATTTTAATGGGATAGAATGTTGTCCGGTCATGTTTTCTGCAGTTAAAATATAAAGGTTCTCTTCTTCACAAATACCTACTACCTTTGTTTTTTCAAAACAATGTTTTTGTCATCTGCATTAAATATACAGCCCTTGGTTTCATGTTTTATTCTGCATTTCAGGCAGAAAAAATAAAAAAGAAGAGAAGCACTGTCTTTGGGACATTGCATGTTGCACACAGCTCTTCCTTAGATGAGGTGGACCATAAAATCCTTGAAGCAAAGTAAGAGTATTAACTAGATGTGTATTATCAATTTTTTTATCAGAAATCATGGAGGTCACTGCAGATTATTTGAATTTGAATTTGATTTTACTTTTAAGTACAGTATCTTCTGAAAAGTTTAATGTGAGCTAGTGTCGAAGGTTATCATTGCATATGAGACAGCAGGGATTACACTGTTCTACTGTTCTGTACAATTGTCAGACAGTGTACTATTGTCAGTGCTGATGACAAAGCAAATAACTGTGTGTGTTCTTTTTTTTTTTTTTTTTTAGAAAAGCACTCTCTGAACTGACAACAAGTTTGCGAGAGCGTCTTTATCGATGGCAGCAGATTGAGAAGATCTGTGGCTTTCAGATAGCGCACAACTCAGGATTACCGAGCCTGACCTCTTCTCTTTACTCTGATCACAGTTGGGTAGTGATGCCCCGAGTCTCCATTCCGCCTTACCCAATAGCTGGGGGAGTTGATGACTTAGATGAAGACACTCCTCCAATAGTTTCACAGTTTCATGGTATGTCCCCGCAAAGGGAGACATTAAGGAAGTGTAGCAAGAGTAGTGAGAAATAATGTGGTGAAAAGAAATGAGCAGGAGCTTTGGAAGAGGATCAAACAAAGTAGATCTAAAAAAAAAAAAAACCAGGGGGCCATTTTTGACAGGAAATAGAAACAAGTTTTAAAAAAAGGTAGGACTTAAGGTGTTGGTGCTCAAACAAGTTGCCAGAGGCAACAAGAGACAAGGGTGTAAATTCACAGCATACTCTGTTACTTGCTGATGTGCTTGCTTTCGCTGCCCCTGTAAATGTGTGATAGCTTACGCTATGGATCTTCGTAGGTGGGTAAGTGAAGCTTGGTATTTATCACGGGATAGAGTATATCTGTAAGTGCACTCTTAAATGCAGAATAGATTATGCTAAATTCACACCCTATCTTGCTTTGTGGTAACGTGTGATGCCCATATCTTAATGGGGGAAATTAAAAAAAAAAGGTTTTTTGGAACTACAAAAATTAGAACCCCAATAAATGGGCTGGCACTAAGAGTAAAGATTGAAAAATACTTCCTGTTACTGTTGACTCTAAGCGGGGAAAAAAAAAGAGAGAATCTTAAAAATAATGTTTTTGTAAATCTGGCCATGCAAATTGGATGACAAATTTGTTTATAAAATCCAGAATGTTCACATTCCTATATAGTTAAATGTTAATCCATTTCTCTCCCATATTGGAAAACAGACTAGCAGGTAAAAAGTAGGAAACTGTCCCTTAATATTTTTGTGAGGATGTGTTACATAGCTTTCCAGACATATACCATGCGAAACAAATTAGTGCTATTGTCCAGAGAAGTTTTCAGACAAAATATTTGTGTGGGATGCAACTGGTTATTTGCAAGAAGGTAGTAAGTCAACAGTGGAAAATATTCTATCTTAAATTAAATTGTAGTTGAAAAATATACATTGGGGATTCAGACCACCCTGATGATGTAGTCATTGCATCATCACTAGACACCAGGCTGTTAAAATTGTGATTACCTAGACAGTGAAGATGACTTCACACTTGGCTGCTGAAGACAAAAAAAATTCTAAAGATGTAAAGCCTAAGAAGGGATGAAACTTTCTGGCAGTTATTGTCACAATTTTCTATTGATTCTATTTTCCTTTTAGATATAGGGTGACCACCAAAGAGGACAGTCTGGTTGTCCTCTGTCCTCTATTAATACAAAACCCAACGCCTTTATGTCCTCTATTTTTTTCTTGAAGAGAAAAATAGAGGACATAAAGGCGTCAGGTCTCGTATCAATAGAGGACAGAGTAGCAGAAAACTAGAATGTTCTCTACGATGGTCTATTTAGATACCTTTTAAGGATTCTCAGGGAGTTAGGAGCATGTAATGGTTTTGGACACTCAACTTATTTCAGCTTTTGAAGACTGTGATCTCAGTGTGTTGTCTTCCGTACTCTTGAGTGCTACATACTTTTAAGCTTCAGTTATCTGTTAACAGCAGTTTAAAAATTTGAAACTGGTGTGCATTTCCTACCAAAGGTTTGCTTATAAGCTAATAACCGATTCCTTGGCTTAAAATTGCTGAAAATCAGGCACCTAAATCATACATGGAGACTTGTGCTTAGATTTCAAATAATGAGCCCCTCCTACCTGTCAGCACTTCTGAAAAATTCAGCCATAGTTTCTAGGGCTGCCTATACACATGCTGGGGTGGGTGTGCATTTTAATTAGAGCAGTTTCTGGAGAGCCTCTCTAATTAAAATGCTGCAGCGTCACATGTATTAAGCCCCAAATGGCCACGGGGTGCTTTAACTAAAGCTTATTCAACGAGCTTTAGTTAAAATGCCCCAGTGTCCATTTCTAAACCCATGGGGCTTATACATGTGTTGCTGCAGCAATGCTGGAACTTTTTAATTAAAATGTGGTGCAGCAGATTAACCGAGTCTGCTCCGTTACATTTGAATTGGAACAGGGAGCATGTGTATAGGCACTCCTGTGGCTTTGGATGCCTAGTTTAAAGAATACCAGTTCTAGCCGCTGTATTTGCTTGTTTTTTAGAAGATAGTAAAAGAGAAAAATAACAGTGGGTTTAAGGAGATAGGATTAGAAGGACAGCATCTCTTCTGACATTTAGTATATCTTAAATCTTTATAGTAATTATCCACACTTTCACAAATACGATTACAAAGTTCCTATCATTTTAAATTATTGTTTTATCGGTCAAATTTTACCTCAATTTGGATGTTCCCATTTCATTACAGATGCATTCATATTTAGGTAGGCTTGAACAGGTAGCTAGAATGCTGTTTTTCTTCTTTTTAATATGTAAATAATTCTTTGGTTTCAGGGTTTTATGTAAAGGATACAGCCCCATTTTTACTGTTGAAGCTTCACCAGAGAAACTACTTGGTTTCAGATTTTTATCAGGCGTGTGTGTGTGTATAAATGAAACAAACATTTATTGTTGTTCATTCTGGAAAGTACCCCTTTCTTTATTTAATCTATTTAATTTTTTACTTGTGTCCTCTAAACAATAGTAGTAGTAGTTTATTTACAGCTTTTGCTAAAACAATACTAAACAAAAGTAAATAATGCAGACAATCTATAAGTAGGGCACTAGTTTTATTAACAATTAATTCATTCATGAGGCTGCAAGCATAAAATCCAGATAGGTCAGTAATGAGGTGTTGCTAGACCCAGTTACTGCAACTCACTTCTCTGGACTTGGATATCTTTGTTCTTCCACCAGTCTGTCTTCATGTAGCACAGGGGTGGGGAAAATCTGGCCCCACAGGCTGAATCTGGCCCATGGAGGGACTTTGACCGGCCTGTGGTAGATCCCTCAGTCCTGCCTGACCCAGGTGCCATCTGGCCCATGGTGCGCATCCTGCTATCCCCATGGGGCAGCTCCTTCCACTTGCCACTGCTGGCCCTGGCCTCCATCCCATGGAGACTGGCAGGGACCCACATGTGCTGCCCTGACCCCAGTCCACTCTGCTCCCGCTCCAGCCCTGCCCTGACTGGAGTGAACCAGCTCTGGACCAGCCAGGACCTGCACTCACTGGCCCAATCCTGACCCACTGTATGCCCACTTTGGACTGGTCCACCCATTCTAAGTTGCAGTGTCCAGGAAGAAGCTGTGCTGGGCATGAGGGAAAAGTGACCACCTCTCCCTCACTGCTGCCAGGCCCAGAGCCTGTGCCTGGGCTGCCTTGAAGCTCCTCTTCACTGCTGTTACCAGTGCTGCCTCTGGGCCACCCAGCGGGGCAGTGGTGGCAGTGAAGAGGAGCTGCAGGGCAGCCTGGATGTGGACTCTGAGTGGTCACAACAAGAAGGGCCTGGCAGTGGTGTGGGTGGGGCAAGCTGCTTTTCTCATGTACCCAGCAGCAGCTTCTGCCCCATGCATCATCTGGATGGGCCGGTCCAGAGCAGGCTGGGGCTGTGTGTTGGTTCCATGCTGGTACAGAGCTGGTTCGCTCTGGCCAGGGCAGGTCTGGAGCAGGCGTGGGGCAGACCAAGGCTGGGAATGGGGCTGTGTACTTGAATCCCGGCTGGTCCGGAGCTGGTTCCCTCTAGCCTGGGCAAGGCTAGAGCGGGTGCAGGGAAGGCCAGGGCTGGGGTTGTGTGCTCAGCTGCTACTGGGCACTGGTGGTGGCAGAAGTGGTAGGGAGGAGCCTCAGGGCCTGTAGGCTCCAGGTTTGGTGAGCTGTTGCCCAGGGGGAGGTGGCAGCCCTTAGAGCAGGCAGCCCCATCCCCCTTTTCCCACACCAGTGAGCTGCCGCAGCACTCAGTAAGTTGTTTTTGTTTTTTTTCCTGTGGATTTCATAGGCATTGCCTGGATTTTGCAGAATCCAGCCAATGACCATGAATCCAGGGAATCGTGAATTCAGTAGTCCCTACATGTAGCGCAACATATATCTTTCTTCAGTTAAAGAGAAACTAGAAGCATTACTAATATGTTAGGGAACTACCACTATATTATTCAGTTTCAGATAAAAGCAAAAAACAAATATTACTGTTGGAATGTGCATTCATTTGCTGGAGTGTATATAAAGTTTTAAAAACAGAACAAACTAGGCAAAAAGTAGTCAAAGAATATTGTACCATTTGTCCTGTAGTCATTATAGTTAAATGTAGTTCAATGTCAGATTCTGAAGACAACATCTTGCCTTCTTGATTGTCTTTATAGTGCCTCCAATACTTCACTGTCATTCATTTCTGTAGCTGAATTAATATTACCACACCTGAGTTAAGGTTTTTAGCTAGAGCTAAGAACAGTCTGTAAGACTGTAAAATTGGAGAGAAACATTACCAGGAATGGCTAACAGGCAGCAAAATTGCAAAAAAAGGATAGTTTGGATAGTGAAACATCAAGACCCCTAAAAAGGATAGACAGTTGTTAACACCTGTGGAGAGAGTTTAACAGTAATAAAGGAGATGATAATAAGCCATGAGTCAATTGACTTGCTCAGCACTATCTGAATAGAAATGGGACTGCCCCTCAGGCATTTGGTTTTAAAGTTTGGGTGGAGCAGGAATCAAAGGCAGGTGCATCTGCATCACTGCTCCTCTCCTCCATCCACTCCTGGTATGATGTATGTATAGAAGCTGATAAACCTGAAACTCATAACTGAACAAACTACAATGAATTAAAAAGGGCCTGGGACTTGTTGAACAACTACTCCACAGTAAATATATGCTTGTTTTTACCCTGTGGTAAGTGAATGCTGAACTGGGGGAGCCTAGTCCTGGGTTTATTCAGGGTAGTCTTCCCAGGTTTAGCTTTTATTTACCACAGGTGATGGGTTGTTATTGTAAAGCATCTGCTCCATAGTAAGTCCCTTTCCCCCTTAACTTGCTGTACTTTATTCATTTTATACCCTCAGATATCACCATATATTTTATCCTAAAAAAGTCAAGACGGGGTACAGCCAGCCATCACTATCCCATAACACTGATTTATTAAAGTAATTTTGATTTTGTATACACAAGCATTTACTTCACTTTAAAGGGATACCTACTCCATGGTTATGCCAGCTCGTAACTTAATCTTCAAAGCTCACTTCACTATCACAGTTCATCGTATTAAAACTGCAGTCAGATTCAGTGTATGCTCATTTTAACTAGTAATCTTCTGTAACATTGACAGGTCAAGAGCTGTGTTCAGCTTAGAAATAAATGAAGCAAAATTTAAGAACTGTAGATTTATAGGCTTCCAGAGAGCAGATGCTATATAACATTCTGTCCTTGAACTCAGTTACTACTCAGTTCAACAAAGTGTGCAAAAATCTGATAAGTTGAGGTCAGGTGCAGCTGCGCATTGTAAGCTGTGACTTCCCGAGTGACCTTCTGCTTGGAGAGTAGGGTGGTAACTAAACCTACTGTGAGATTCCAGGAAGTATAGAAGCTAGTGGAATTATCTGCCTTGTCCTTGCTTGTCATGGTACAAATCTATATATAAGTATGTAAGCAAATAAGTTGATACACAGGAAGAGACAATATGGGTTATCCAAAGTTAAAATGGCTTCTCAGGAGGAAAGGTGCATGTGGTATTAATCCAGCCTGATTTGCAAAATTACTGAATTTCCTGACTTATTTCCTTAGTTAAGTAGAGTAGGCAAATTTGACACCATTGTGAGCAAGGCCATCCTTGTCCAAGTGAAGTATTGCAAAGCTGCCATGATCTTAGTATGAAGAAGTCTACAAATTGTGAATGCCATAGCAGTGAGTCTGAGTAATTCCACAGGTTTATTTTCACTTGAGTGGTTCTGGCCGGCTTGCTTTCCAAATAAAACAAACTGGAACGATTTCCTGGACTGCTGCGTGTGGCCTCTTGTCAGACAGTTCCTTAATAAAGTCTTAGTTTGCTTCTTCATTATTTGACAAGGAGGAACTGTACCTCATCACCGTTGCTGTTGTGGTAGGTCTGGGGAAAAGAAGCGTTATCAAAGAGGAAAAAAATATACCAGTACAAATTTCTTGCAGTTAAAACCAGACAAGATAAATCTGGCATCTGCTCAATATTTAGCAGAAAATTCCTTCAATATATATTTGACATTTTCTGTTGAGACAGCAGTAATTGGCAAGTCTTGAATAGGTCAGAGTTCATAACTGTAGCATACATGATTTTAAATAAATTTAATTTACTCCAGACGCTTTTTTTTAGTTAGGTTTACTTGTTTGAAAAAGGTGCTTGAAAAAGCTGTTTCCTCTTGTTTTATGTTGGTTATCACGCAAGCAAAATACAGGAGAATAATTGTGTAACATATGATAATGTAATACCACCATTTTAAACCTACAAACATGCAGGACCAGATTCTCAATTGAGATATCTGTCCTCTTCATGCTGCCTGGAGAGGCGGGTAGGGGGCACATAAGGAGCCAGAATGTGGTTGCAACTAGCCAGAGGGATGCTTTGGTGACACAAAACTGCTATATTCAGGTCCTGGATTCCCACAAACCCCTCTGGGGGAGAGGGTGTGGCAAAGCAAAAGTTTGCTCCACCTTTCCTCCTGTTTAAGTAGTGGTAATTGAGCACTCTGTAGCTGTTCACAGACACGTTGATCCTGAAGATCATTTATCTAATATGTCACTCCTGCAAGAAAGAGTATCTGCCTATAGGGTTTTCAATAATCATGTTAACATCAAGTAACACCGTTTTTTTTTCCCCCCCTTTCCCTCCCAGGGTCCATTGTAAAGCCTCCCAGCACCTTAGCAAGAAGCAGTAGTTTGTGTCGCTCGAGGCGCAGTGTTGTGCCATCATCTCCACAGTCGCAACATACTCAATATACTCCGCATACTTTGCACTCCCCTGACCCTGACATCCTTTCAGTGTCAAGTTGCCCTGCTCTTTACCGTACTGAGGAAGAGGAAGAAGCTATTTACTTCACTGCTGATAAACAATGGTATAAAGAATACCGGCATGTTATTAGAAGTCTGGTAGAATTGCTCTTAACTATTTAGAGTAGTGTTAGAAGTCGAACTGAGCCAGAAGATATAGTAGCCAACAGGCTGACCACCTCAGTTATTATGACTCGTTTGGAACACTAAATGGACTTTTCATGGTCAATACAGCAGGTAGAATTTGGTATTTACCACAATCTTAGATGTACTGAATCAGTTCAAGTTCTTAGCTGTATTTTCTCTGATGGGGACCAAAAGCAATCTTAGTTATCAGGCTGAGAGAAAGTGGACTGCAATGCAAACCTTAGTCAGAAGAGAGGTCAGAATGCTTTCCTTATACTTTATACCATAGAGAGCTCTCTGCTCACTTGTTGCTACCTTTTTTTTTTTTCCTAAGGAAAAACATAGTCTTTTCATGGGGTAACAAATGGGTTGACATTGTATGTTAAGGACTTCTATTCTCAAGTAAACTTTCAAGTATAATCACCCTGAGTCCATTTTCATGGGTTTCATAACTTTTCTTAATTTATTTACAGAGCTCTTGTTCCCTCACAGTCTGTCTTTTAGCTGTTCATTTCTGAAACGGCACAAGAAATTGGGATATCACAATAACTTCTAAGACAGCATCCTGTCACAATTATAAATATAAATTAATTCCTTTGCTGTTAGGATTAAAGAGGAGGTTTGGAATTATTTAAACACTGGCATTGCTTACCAGTAAAGGGGATGCTAATATTAGCCAAATAAACTTTAAAAAAGAAAAGTGTGTGTCAGATTTGTGCCAGAGGTAAAATGCTTGAATTAATTTGTTTCTGTCCATTGTATTTATGTCTAATTACTAGTTAGGGAAAAACCTGCTAGTAAAAGCAGGAGCTCATAGGAGAAAATTTGTCTGCTCTAAGACTTCAGGTGCTTCTTTAAATTGTATGGTTATACTGTACAGTGTATTTGTAATTGAAAGTTTTAAATTCAGAGGAATGGTAGTTCAGTAGATAAGGTCCTGGCCTACAATAGATGTGTTCCTTGCTTTGTCACATACTTCATGTGACTTTGGTCAAATGTCTTTGTTCTGACACTGAGAAATAAACTGAAGAAATTGAGGCTTTTGAGTGCTGTAATAATGAAGGCTATATAAGTATCTTCAATAAATAAGAAGCTGGGTGAAAAAATGCTGCTTTTTTCGCTGGTACTTCTCTCTCAGTTTTTTTTTTGTTTCTTTACATTCATTTTCCCTCAAACCTTAAATTTTAGGAAAGTAGATGTCTTCATAATAGACTTTGGCTTGGTTCTTCCTATCTTAGGGAATTCCTTCAGAACACTAATATTTTTAGAATGTGGAAATACTTTATTTGGATGATTGTTGCTCTTCTACTTTGAAATGCAAATGACTGATTCTGAACAGATCGAGGACTTTTACGTGTGCTCCAGGGGTGGGGATGGTGCTTTAAGTAGAGCGCTCTAATTATAGTGCTGTAGCATCTGGCGTATTAGTATCCCCATGCTTCAAAATAGCAGCAGGGGCGCTTGAACTAAAGCTCGTTCGATGAGCTTTAATTCAAGTGCCCCCGCTGCCATTTTGAAGCACAGGGATGCTAATACATGAGACACGGAGGCTGGCTGAAGCGCAGTAATTATC
>NW_005842248.1:463255-464842 GCF_000455745.1 Alligator sinensis
TCAGCAGGCTCGATCAATCAAGTCTGCTCTGATGCACTGTAATTACAGTGCATTGGAGCAGCCCCACAGCATGTCTACAGGCACCCATCATGTTTGGCTGAGGTTTGAAGTTATTCAACCATTTTATTGTGGACTTTAAAGTTATACTAAAATTTACTCATTTAGTAGTAGTGTGACACATAAAATTACAAGGAAGAACTGGCCATTTCCCATGCCATAAGATTGCATATATAAAATTGGCTTTTCTGAATCTGATATGTGAACTTATTCCAATTCAGATGTTATTCCAGGTATCATTGTAAGTTTAAACCATCCAGATGCCTAGTTAATACATATCTATCTATCTACCTTTGGCACTGATAGTGGAATAAATGAAGTAAAGTTTGCAGTCTAATGGCATATATTCTAAACCTGTTTTCCTCTCAACTTCATTAAGAAAATTGTCTTACAGTCTCTCTTCCTTTTCTTTTTCTCTGACACAGGGAAGTACAGGATACCAGTTCAGAATGTGACTCCTTAAATTCATCCATTGGAAGGAAGCAATCTCCTCCTTCAAGTCTTGAAATACACCAAACGCTTTCTCCTCAAAAGATCTCCCGGGAGGAACTCTCACTAGAGGAATCATCCACAGGAGACTCCTCATCTCTTACTGCAGATATTTCAAGGGGCTCTCCTGACTGTGTAGGCATGACAGAAACTAAGAGCATGATATTTAGCCCTGCAAGCAAAGTGTACAATGGCATCCTGGAGAAATCTTGCAGCATGAACCAGCTGTCTAGTGGGATCCCAGTCCCAAAGCCTCGCCACACCTCATGCTCCTCAGCCAGCAGCGATTGCAAACCTGCTCATGAGGCCTCCCCTGTCCCTCGAATAAGTAGCATCCCACAGGACCTATGCCAGAATGGTGAAAAAAACAAAAAGCCCTCCAAAATAAAAAGCCTCTTTAAGAAGAAGTCCAAGTGAATTGGGAAGGCAAAACCACACAGTGGCGTGATTAGACATTTCATTTTTTAAAACTTTAGGGAGGTAGTTTCTTTGGGGCATTCTAGACTGGATGCCATAGCAGGAAAGCTGTATAGGTCAACTTTACTATTTAAATGACTCCAGTGTCAAAGATCATGCCAGCTGTCAAATCAGAGATCATTAAAATGTTCAGTCAGTTTACAGTCATTTCTGCTTATTTATTTCTGCTTTGTTTTTAGTTTCAGCTTCTTTTTTTTAAGCCACTTTGGACTTGCAAGCTTTAATGGACTAGTAAGCCTGTGTGGGCTTGCCAAAGTTTCTTGTTTACCAGAGCATCTTCTTATCTTTCCACAGAGCTAGGACATTTGTCCACTGGACAGAAGTAACATAAGGAAGTAAAACTAATTAAATTGCACTACTGTTTTTCAGACTGGAAAAGTATCTCTGCAAGTGAAACTGTATGATTTCTTAACTGACTGAGGAGATGGGTCTTTTCACTTTTAGATCTTTTGGAGTTTTTAAGTAAAAACATAAGATTTCTAATTGCCTTGATTTCTGGAAATGGAAACTCCATGCTTTTATTATGGGAAGCTTCATTAGATGCATTTATTATTTGAGCGGTTC
>NW_005842248.1:464873-473392 GCF_000455745.1 Alligator sinensis
TGTAAAGATCATGTTTTTTTCAAGGGCTTTCACTGTGATTTTACTGCATTGCAGGCTGTATGATAAAATATAGAGATAATTTAACAAGAGAAGAGGCTCTTGATTCCTTATGCAAGTAATGAATATGAAACTTGAGCGAAAGACTTAAACATTCACATGCTTAAAATTGGGGCTGGGGGGGATACAGCACTTGTTTACAGACTTCGACAGACAAAGGATGTTCAGTTTGTGAAAATTTGTACTGTGACAAAGATAATAAATCAGAGACGTCATTGTGCTTGGGATTGCGTTAGCTGATATTCTGCTTCTGAGGTCCTGTTTATTGAAAGCTGTTTTAGGCTGCTTATGCTTATTGCAGTGTGTAAGTTATTGTTATCATTTTTGGATCAGCTATTAATGTCTCAATGTCCTACTTTTTGTAAGATTTCATACTCTTTATTTTTGTATAGTTTAAAGAGTTAGTTGTTCAGACTTGTCTGGTTGAAGTAAACGGTCTAATTTTATAATGCATGTAGACTGTTATGAATTAAATGTAATTTTAAGACTTAAGGTGAGAATCAAGACCTGCTTCAGACAAAAGAAGTTATTACATTAGTAAGCTTTTATCATAAGGTATTAAATTACCTCAGTATCAAAGAAGCCTTTTTAGGGAAACAGTGGCTATTTGTTCAATATCAGCACCACTTTTTTTTTTTTTTTTTTTTACATTTACAGCCAAAAAATGCTTCTTGAATAACAGTGCCTTTTATTCAGTTTGTCTGAAAATGTTTAAGGCTGAGCAAGAATTATCTCTGAGTTACATTCCAAAGAAATGCTTTTGCTCTAGTGAACACAAGCAATGTATCCAGTGTTGTGACTACATCTTTTGAGCTCTGCTGGGCTGAGGGGGGTGTAGCGGTGGGAAGGGGAGGGAGGAGGGTTTGTTGGTGACCATAGTAGAGTTGCCTTGTCACTGGCTTTCAGGGGGTTTAGTCTTTGCCAGTGCACACATACTGTAATCTAGAAAACAATGGATTCATTGACTGCTGAAACATCTTGCTGGTAAGGAATCTTCAACAAAACTCTTAACCAAGTATTTAAACTGACACGATACAAAGCAGCTTATTTTTATATTGAGGTCCCACTCTGTAGGGTTTCTGTTTGTTTATTCATGTTTATGGTATGATGGCCTCTTTTAGTACAACGATCTGCTATGCCGTAGTGCAGGACTTCCCACTGGTGTCCCCCAAAAGGTTAGCATGTGACCCTCAGGCTTCCATCTAGTTGTCCCACCCCTCTTCCCCATCCCTCCTACCTCCTTCTTTTGCAGTTGCCCCTTTGGCTGGGAGGGGGCTGGAGTGCTGAGCTGCACATGCAACAAAGAAGGGAACCAGGCTTCTCACTGCAGATGGGTGGTATGCACAGTCGAGGAAGGGGGCCAGGGGGCCGTGCATGCAGCAGGGGGGGAAGTTGGGCTCCCTGTGCTTTTGGAGGTAGAAGGACTGCTATCATGGTGCATTCAGCTGGGAGGGAGGGAGCTGTGCTGGCCATGCTATGCATGCAGTGGCTAGAGGGTGGGAGGGAGGGAGAGCCTGTCTGCCCACATGGTGTGTGGCTGCTGGGTATGTAGTCTCCATGGTATGCAGCTTTTGGATCTGTGGCCCTCATGGCATGTGGCTCCTGGCTGCCCAAAAGTTGGATAGCCTTTCCCTAATGAAGCAGCAGAGCAGCAGGGAACAACCTGATCTGCTACTCTGCTTTCTGCCCTGTCTGCCACTAAGCTTCCTGTGCCCTCTAAACTGTTGCATGCCTTGCAGTGGCTGCCTGTGCTCCTGGTACTCATGCTGCAGGTTGACCTGTAATAAAGCATCTGAGTGGCCCCTTGCTACTGTATGTTGGATCTGTGGGCTTTAGTTTCCTGTGGAAAGGAAAGTGACAGCCCAGTAGGTCAAGGGGCTAAGATCTAGTGTGCCCTAGATTGGGCAGAGGTCTAGGGCTGAGCATAGGGTCCTCTGGACTTCAGGGTGTGACTCTGAATTGTCACCCTGGGAGTTAACAGAAGATGCTGAAATTATGCAGACAGAAATGGCTGTAACTTAACAAAAGGGTTGTTGTGACAAGCAAGGCCTCATCAGGTATAATGGGCACTGACAGAGCCCTCTGACAAAGGAAAACTGAATCTTTGACAAATGCTACATTCTATTACTATAGGAAAAAGTACTGTATTTACTTCATTTTAAGATGAGTTTCCCCGCCATTTAACATATGGGGGAGCACCTCATCTTAGAATCAAGTATGAGAACGGGGGGAGGGGAGGGAGTGGGGAAGACAGCTGCTATGGCTCAAGCTCTCGCCCTTACCCAGAGTTAGGGCCATAGCTACTGCCTCTGCACCCCACCATCTTCCTTCTGCAGCCTCCTCCCCTTCTCATGAAATCCCTGCTCCCCAACCTGCCTCTCTCCCTCCCCAACCCTACCTTTGCTCCATGCCAGCAGGCTCTGTCCATGCTGCAGCATGGAGCAATGAGCATGTCCCAAGCCCAGGCCCATTGTAGCAGCATGCAGCCCACACTCCTGCTATGGGTGCTGGATTGGGGCTATGCTCAGTTTCCTGGACCAGAATAGGGATGGAGCCTGCCAGTGTGGAGCAAGGATAAGGGGGGAGAGTGGGAAACAGAGGCTGCAGGGAGGAGAGGCAGGAGGAAAAGTGGGGCCTGGAGGCTATGGGGAGCAAGGCAGGAAGACAGACACAAGTAGGGGGCAAGTCACTTGACCTCTCCCACTGCCTGCCCTCCCTGCAGCTGGGTGGGGGATGAATTGAAGATGATCCTCCAATAATTAGATTCTATACATGGATGATTATAACAACTTTATTAATTTTCCATATATAGAATTAATTATTGGGGAGGGGGATCATCTTCAATTCGAGGTCATCTTAGATTTGAGTAAATATGATAGCCATGTTAGTCTGAAGTTAGGTAGAAGGCATAGAAAGTTTGCACCTTAAATGCCAACTCATTCAGAGGGGCATGAATTTTTGTGAGCTTTGTCAGCGCCCTGTGAAAACTCATGCTTCTCTGAAGGTGTTTACCTTAAGTGTGTCACCCCGCCCTGCTTTCTGCCTTCCATTAATGTGTTCACCAAAGAATTCCACTGTCTAGCAAAGGAGGGGCTTCATGCTAAATGCTGTATTTTTACCAGCAGTCTAGATGCTATGAGTGCCAGACAAATGCCAGATGACATGCATACTTGTTCTGTAGCAAATAACAGGCATACTGCTCGAGTGTGAACTGAATCAACAGGTTAACTGGTCACAATCCAACCAAATTTTTCTGAGAACAAATGTGAGGCTCTTACATGAGGTGCCAGTGCTGTGGCAAAAAGGGCTAAGGCAATCCTTGAACGTGTTTTAAAATCAAGTGGGAAAGTGACCTTGCCTCTGTCTGCAGCAGTTGCCAAAGACCTTTTCTGGTCCTGCTTTTGGTGTCTGTACCTTGAGAATGATGTGGGAAACACCACCAGAGAGAGTTCAAAGTGAAGCCACAAAAGCAACATAGGGCAGCAGCACTCACCTGGTAAGCCCAAGAGGTACCACACATGGACCACAATGAACGATTGAGGGTGGTAGAGATGGCATCATGCTGAAACACTGGGAGGCTCCATGCACGCTGCCTTCCAAATAGGAAGCAGCAGTCTCATTAGTGCAGTGTTAAGAGGCAAAGCTAACTGCTCCAGTGTTCCTGTCACATGAGTACAGCTCTGCTGCTGCTGTTCTGGAGCTAGCACTTGCCAAGCTAGCTTAAGTATGTCTTCAGTAGGCCTAGCAAGAGGGACCACAGGGGGAGGCTGGCTGTAGGGCTGTGCATGGGGTGTGGGGAGGTGGGCTGCAGGATGGAAAGGACTGCATAACTGATTTAAAAGTAGAAAACATGCTTTATGACTTGAGGCTTAAGAAGTCCAATTTGTCAAAAAGAAGGATGAAACATTGACTTCAATCTGTGTTTTACATAGGAAAGGCACCTGATAAGCAGTAGAGGCAAAAGGGGCACTTCTTTAATCCTACAGACAAAGGTATTTAATAGCTGGATGCTGTAGTTATACAAATTCAACTTTGAAATAGGATGCAGTTTCTAAGTACTGATGGAAATGAAACAGAATAGCTTAGGGATAGGCTGAATCTGACCTGCAGAGGTCCAGTGCTGCCCCAGGTCGAACTGAGCCATACACTGCACTCAGCCTGCATTGGATTGGCCCTGTGCATGGGGCTGGGACCACAGAGCCTGCCTCAGCCACCCACATAGCACAGACATTGCATGTAGTGTGGTCCTACTGCCTAACGCGCACAATCTGGCATGTGGCTGGGGGCGGAGTCCATGAGCTGGTCAGTCTTGCACCATTTAACTGGTCCAGGGACAAGCCCTATGCTACTCATTCAACCCACTTGGTCAGAAGAGTTGGACACCTCTAGAATAACTCAAGAGAAGGTGACAATTTATCACAGCTTATAGTCTTAAACAAAATAAAATACATTTCCAAAGTATGTTTTAATCTAGCTTCTGAGGAAAAATAAATCAAGAGTCAATGTAGAAAACAGTATGGACTAGATGACCTTAGAATTATCAGGAAAAGTTAATGT
Organism: Alligator sinensis; assembly: GCF_000455745.1. Taxonomy (NCBI): domain Eukaryota; kingdom Metazoa; phylum Chordata; order Crocodylia; family Alligatoridae; genus Alligator; species Alligator sinensis. The sequence continues at coordinate 469,488 of NW_005842248.1, forward strand.
GACTAGAAAAATGAATGGATCTTGTGTGTTGGGGCTTATATTCAGGATTTTAATATTAAGCTCACTTATTTTTTTTTCATATTTTTATGCAACTTCTAAGCAACCTTCCATCTTTTAATCTATCCACAATATAACTGACTAACCCTGGGACTAGCCCTAAACCTTAAACCAAACCAACAAGCAAACAAAAGAAAAAGTGAATGAGTTACTGAGGCTATCCTGCTAAAAATCCTTCTGTGTAGTAATTCAGATGGGTGCGCCTGGACCTTGGTTACCTTCTAAGCCAATGCTATGATGGTTAACATGCTACTTCCTGTGGTGGACAGGGGAGGGGAGCTAAATTTATGGGGTAGGTTTTCACTGACAGAGAGAAAAATCCAGCAAATTCAGCCTATTGACGGACATAAGATATATTTCAACATCTTATAGATAGGGTGATGGGTAGCACATGCATACTTAAAACCCTTCAAGTTTTCCTGGGTTGTGCTAATAATATATATCCACTTCATCTATTTGTATTGGTCAGTAGTCAGCCCAGACAGCAAGCTGGCCATTAGGGTCTTCATTGAGACCTGGGTCTAAGATAGTGGCAGCACTATCTTCAGATCTCCATAAGTGTCACTGAACCCTGAAGTTGGACTCTGGTCAGAAAGACTCCTGGTCTTCCTTGCAAAACTAATGGTCTGCCAAGGATGATCTCATACAGAAGTATTTAAAGAAAGAGATGAGGCATCTACTTGTGGCTTACTTAAATATTTATGTGATAATGGTTTTCAGGAGCCCTGATCCCATTTTGGGGTCCTTGTAGGACTACAGAAGGAGGCACCCCTGAAGAGCTCAGAGGCCAAGAGTTCAAGCTGCGCACACAGTTGCAGAGGAAGATGCGTGCACTCACCGCTCTTATATACATAAACACATTGGTTGTTCTTTGTAAATAAATAGCTTTCCACTGCTGCTTCCCCAGCCACCCCCTCCAGGCACGTTCACTTGCAGCAGCTCAAATAGCAGTGGCACAAATTTGTACTGGAGAATTAAGCCTCAGCACATGTGCTTGAAATGTGCACTTTGGTGTGGGGCCAATTGTGCCTCTTGGAACAAACTAACTCTGGCCAACTCCTCCCGGATCTGCAGCCAAGGGGAGCTGGAGGCTGGGGCCAGCACCTGGGCTGGCCCTAGCAGTATAAAATGCTGCCCTGGTGAGCAGCTCAGGGCTACTTGCCCTCAGGAGTTTCTGGGGCCTAGCCAGTTGATATTGCGGATATTAGCTCTCTGTGCCAGCTGGACTGCTGCAGCAGCCCTGACCTAGAGTGGCCCCTGCACCCTCTGTTCACTGCAGCAGTCTGGCAGTGGGGGCTGCTGCCTGGCTCTGACCAGCTGCCATCTGTGACAGCACCCGCCCCATGGCTATGTGCCTGCCAGAACTGGATGGGGACTACATGGCCGCCTGGGCTCTGTATGGGCACTGCAGTAGAGCCACCTGCACCTCTGGGCCAGCTGCCAGCAGGCCGTGGCTGCATAGTTGGCCTTTGTGCGGCACTGCTACCATATGTGCTGTGCCCTGCCATCTGGCCAGCTATCGCCTAGAAGATGTGCTCATTGTGGTGGCCCACTTTGAACAGTTGAAGCATGTCCTCCTGGCCCCAAATGGCCAGGAAGTCAGCCACCTCCTCTGCCCCCCAGCTGGGTCCCTGGTGCCATTTGCCTTACTAGCAGGAATCCTGGTGTTCCTTGTTTAAAAACTGCAAATTCTCTGATAAAAAAAAAATCTAACTCACTCATTAAAATACCCACAAATCGGTGTTCTTCCACAATTACAATGAAATGCCACTATAGAGAGAGAGAGATCACTCAGGCAATGTTTTATTTATATACTTACAGTTTTAAAGCAATTTGGAATCCTGCCAGTGTCTCTATCATCATCATCAAATAAATTTTAAATATCTATATGCTTTTGTGTTTGCTTGTGGTTTTTTTATCACATAAAAATCAGAGCTCCCACTGCCCCCTTTGCTAACCAGGATGAGGGGACAGGTGCCTCTGCAGCCACAGCTCCCACCAGTAGGGGGTGTGGGGAGGTAGGTGTGGGTTTCTTGGGTGGGTGTGGGGCTGGGGTGTGTGTGGGAGGGGTTGGGGGGGCTGCCATACCCCCACCCCTCACTTCCCTGCAGTGCACAGCCCCTGGCGCTGGTAGAAGCAGCCAGCTGGGCTGTCGAGGCACTCATGGCCCACTGCAGGCATAGCCCTGCAGCCGCCAGGCAGTGACTAAGACCTGAGAGCTGCACATGGTGAATGGAGCCAGCCTGGCCTGCTGGTGCGTGCCTTTGGACAGGACTGGGGTGTCTTTTTCCGGCTCCCGGGGTTCCCAGCACTGCGCATAGGAGTCATGTGCCGTTGGGCCAGGCATGTGGAAGCTCAGCACAACCCGATGGCACGCACCTCCTGTGTGCAGTGCTGGGAGCCCTGTGTGGTGGCAGGAGCCATCCTGGTGCTGTGTGAAGGAGTGCTTCAGCAGGCCGGGCCAGCGCCATTCACCATGTGCAGACCCTAGGTCTCAGGTGGTGCCACACTGCCGCAGGGCTGTGCCTGCAGTCGGATGTGAGCCCACCGACAGCCTGGCTGGCTGCTGCTGCGAGTGCCAGGGGCTGTGGGGAAGTGGGGGCAGGGGGGCAGGTGTGTGGTGGCCCCCACAAACCCCACAGTCCCTCCCACCCCCATATCCCTGCTTACTGGGGATAGAGCCTGGGTCTGAGCCACTGCTGCCAGCCTTGCACTGCTTCAACTTCGTCCAGCACACTTATTTTCCAGGGTGTTTTCTTTTGATACCAGGATTTCCCAATATCAAATTTAAAGTCTGTGCTGCTTTGAGATGCTGCAACAGACACGTACTTTCTTGTCTGGACATGACCCATATGTTTTCGTGTACTTCTTGATAGAATTGGGTCCTGCAAAAGGATTTGATCCTTGTAGGCAAGATATTTTTGTTTCATACCAGAAATCCTTATGACCAGCACGTGGTGAGCTCCCAGACTGTCAGACAGTAAACATTTTTTTTCTTTGATGAACAGAGAACAGTGAAAGTTGGAACCGCAGTTTGAGTTCCAGTTCCAATTCAGCAATGTCATCCCATACAGCAAGGTCTGCAGCACTTCTGCAGTCTCCCCTAAAATCTGTTCCCTGAGCTTGCGCTCAGACAGTGAGCAGTTCTTTTGCTGATCAAGAGAGTGTCTATGGATTGTATGCCTCATTCAAGTTTTTGCCAATAGCATCAAAGTACATACAACATATGCTTCCTTCTCAGGGATGTCACGACCCAGTGATTTTGGTGCCTCGGCACTATGGAATTTCTTGGCCACATGAGAGCTCCTTTGCACGGCAGAGTGTTCTGCTGCAATTGAGAACCCGCGTGTAGGAGAGAGTTCCCGCCAATTTGCAGTTTCCTTTGCAGGATGCATTTCTTCTTTGCAGCACAGAAATGCACGGTACAAAGAGTTCCTGCTATTCGAATGTAAATTTGTGCCCCGCTATTGGCCAGTGCTAAATTATTCACACGTGGCAGCTAGTAATTGGCTCGCTAGCCGTTTAAAATTCCGCGCGACTTCCGCCCAAGTCAAAGAGCTTTGAGCACGCTGCAGAGTGCCTCTGAAGTTATCTGACTTGCGGCTGCCGATCGATAGACTGATCACCTATTGATCTTTCTTCCCGTCACCGAGCGCAACCCCAGACGTACCCCTTTCCCCGCTGGCTTCGAATTGCGGACGGATTAACTGGCTTGGGCCCCGCCAGCTGGAACAACTCGTGTGGTTGTTCAGACGACCAGACCACCTGCGTCGTGATTGCAAGCGGTGTGAGTAAAGTTTTTTGCAACCGATAAGTTGTGTCTGCCTCTCCTTTCACCAGCCTGCCCT
>NW_005842248.1:473972-474436 GCF_000455745.1 Alligator sinensis
GCTCAGATGCAAACGGCGGGTAAGGAGTCGCTGGAGCGGACAGCAAAGGGCTCCAGAGCAGCGTTCATTAACAATGCCAGCCGCATGATGCTGCTAGCAGAAAATGGCGCTGAAAGAAGCGCGAGCCACCCGGGGAACCCGGAAGTGGGCGGAGTTTCAGAAGACCCGGCGGGGATCCGCCTAGTGACCCCTCTCCCTGAGGTGATGTCATTCCCAACAGCCACGCCTCCTTGCCAAGGGGAGGGGGCAATGGGAGGAGGGATGTACCCAACGCTCAAAGATGAAGAAATTAACCCAATAGCAGTGATGAAACATATTGCAGATGACGAAGGTACTAAGCGTACCACTGTTATCTCGCGCACACGCACCAGACCAGAAATACAAGAGCTTTGCAAAGAATCCAAAATAAGGCCGGAAGAAACCTTGGCCATGTGGTTAGGAAGATTAATAGTTGAATTTGGATC
>NW_005842248.1:478656-489214 GCF_000455745.1 Alligator sinensis
CATTCCCCCCCCCCCCCCCAAAAAAAAAAAAAACAAACAAAAATGCTGGAGGTCCGTGGACCAGGAGACAGAGAATCATAGACTCACACAACTCTCTACCAATTTAGATGTATTTGGTAAAAAATAGACCTGACTTTGACTCTGAATTTTCATTTCTCTCAACCCTCAGCTCACTGGAAGGAAGATGAACATCCTATTAAAAATGGCAGGACATGAGAAGTACCGGGTTCTTTTCAGCAATGCCACACAACTGGGTAGCCTGAAGAGTCATTAGATGATTCTCCATTAACCAGCCTTTAAAGTTGGAGAGAACTGTACTGAAGTATAGCACAATTATATGCAGCACAGATTCTAAGGACTCAGTTTCCCTTGTGTAATTTGGCTCCTCATGTTTAAGCTAGCTGGAAAAGTGGACACAAAATTCTTTAAAAAGGTTTCTGTTTCTCATCCACTTCTTTTTAAAGTCTTTCACAGTTCTAATGCAAATGACTTACCCAAGCTGGTGTATATAGTGAACATATTACAAGGCAAGTTAGCTAGTGAGCCTTTTGAAAGAATTCCTCCCTTGGAAGGAGTATAGGGTGTAGCCATGTTGGTCTAAGCACATAGGCAGACAAGGTTCTTTGGGTAAGTCTGATATCTTTTATTAGACCAACTCAAATAGGTGGAAAAATTCTTCTTTGCAAGCTTTTGGGTATAGGAAGGGTATTTTTACCTGAAAGCTTACGAAGAAGAATTTTTCCAACTATTTGAGTTGGTCTAATAAAAGATATCAGACTTACCCAAAGAACCTTGTCTGCCTATGTGCTTAGACCAACATGGCTACACCCTATACTCCTTCCAAGGGAGGAATTCTTTCAAAAGGCTCACTAGCTAACTTGCCTTGTAATATGTTCACTATATACACCAGCTTGGGTAAGTCATTTGCATTAGAACTGTGAAAGACTTTAAAAAGAAGTGGATGAGAAACAGAAACCTTTTTAAAGAATTTTGTGTCCACTTTTCCAGCTAGCTTAAACATGAGGAGCCAAATTACACAAGGGAAACTGAGTCCTTAGAATCTGTGCTGCATATAATTGTGCTATACTTCAGTACAGTTCTCTCCAACTTTAAAGGCTGGTTAATGGAGAATCATCTAATGACTCTTCAGGCTACCCAGTTGTGTGGCATTGCTGAAAAGAACCCGGTACTTCTCATGTCCTGCCATTTTTAATAGGATGTTCATCTTCCTTCCAGTGAGCTGAGGGTTGAGAGAAATGAAAATTCAGAGTCAAAGTCAGGTCTATTTTTTACCAAATACATCTAAATTGGTAGAGAGTTGTGTGAGTCTATGATTCTCTGTCTCCTGGTCCACGGACCTCCAGCATTTTTGTTTGTTTTTTTTTTTTTTTTGGGGGGGGGGGGGTTAAATGTTGTGCCAGACCTCAAAAGAATAGGCAAACATGGTTTGCTGATCTTTTCCAGCTGTCCCTAAATATATGATGGGTACTATTGCAGGTTGAAGAGGCAATTTGCTCAAGATCCAATTAGGTATCTTAACTCTGTATCTGATAGTTTGGTACTTGAGGGGTTGATGCTCCAAGTAGTAGGCAATTCAAAGAGCTTGAAATAGTCTACTGAAATGAATGCATCCATAATCTCTTACTACAAGTATAGATGAAATTTCTGATGACAGCTTAAGAAATTGATGTTGTCCAAAAGTTGCAGCTTCCAAAAATTCTTTCTGAACCAAGAGTTTGATGTTGAGCTGGCAATTGGCACATTCAAAGGTCTCAGCTTTAAGGCTTCTGGAGGGTCACCACCTTGCAATGCATCTTTAAGGCTTTCCCTTTACACTTCCATGGAGAAAGTTCTAATTTGTACCTAGTCCTTCTGATCTTTTATAAATGTGTGGTTTGTTTATTAATATCCTCCTCAAAATTATTCTAGTTTGTTACATCTGCAGATATAAGCAAGATAGTGCATATTTATCAGCCCCTTTTTGCTGTCTTCCATAAAAAGCAATGGGTACCTTTGTTTCTGTACAACTATAAAACTTGGTTTTGTCAAAAGTGGTGTTCTCTCCCCTTTCGTTGGAAATGAAGTGAAAGCTGCTAGCTGTTTTGAATGTTAAAGGGTCTTACAAAGATGCATTGAGGACACAGACAGATTAACACACAACCTAGTGTAATTTACATCAGGTTTGTATACTGATAGATGGAAAGATATCAAAACTGGTGCAACTTGCTCAGAGTTTTTTACTCTTGATTCTTTCAGGGCTACTTATCCACCACAATGGGCAAAGTTACCCTTTTTTAGGGGCTCATATTATCAGTCTGCTATCTTTCTACACTGTAATGCCAATGTAAATTTGTTTGTTCAGGTGTTGAATAAAGAATAGGAGTTTAAACAGAGGAGAAAGAAGCATTTGAAGAAGTCTCCAAGCTGGTACTAGGTAAATGACTTTAAAAGGACATACACAAGTACTTGGAAATATTAGACTGAGGTTGGCTGCCTTTGTGTGCTGAAATTTAGCATTACTGGGTAATCTAAAATGATACTAGGGTCACAGTGAAATTGTGTTATGCAGGTACTTTATGCATAAAATCGGACATGCACCTTACCTGTGGCAGTGTCTCATTGCATTGAGTTTTACAAGTCGTTTTGCTAAAAATCTGAATTCATTCAAAATGGGCCCGGTCAGTTTAATCCTACAAATGTGTCTAAAAATATCAGGCCGCTGCTACTGAAAAGGACTTCTAAATTTCTGGAAATGAAGGCTGGCTGAAATTTGCCATGTTTTTTCAGATGGCATCTGGATAAGTATGCCATGCTCCATGATCTTATTATCCTAATGGAAAAGTCTGTGCAGTAGGCTGGAAAGAGTTTGGAGGCAAAGGACTTTCATGTAGATTTAGGGTAAAAACAAACAAACAAAAAAATTCCATGTGAACCTGCCAAGGGTGATTCATTTGGTGTCCAAACTGAACAAACCTGGAAAGCCTTACTTGTTTTGAGCTTTCATCTTTGTTATAGGCTGATTCAGACTTAATCCTACTTAATCCTACTTCTTTGTGTGTATACTTGCTTTTTAGTTGCTCTGGCACAAACTGGGAGTAGATCCTGAGGGAAGGGGCTCATGGTTTAGTGTGGGGAGCAGGAGTGAATAACTGAGCTTGACCCAAGGCAGGCACATCTCGCCTTTAGTCCTAAAAGCTTGCTTGTTACCTTTCACTTGATGAAAGGGATGTTGTTAGTTTCATTGTATATTTCCACCCAGCATTTTTGCCAGAAATGATAAAGATGTACATATATAAATAATCAAGGCTCTTTGGGAAGTGTGTGCACATCTAGTTATCAAAATCAATCACCGAATGCTGGCTTGAGTCTTACTGTCAGGTTAAATGTATTAATGCCTGACTGAAAGAGCACAATTAAAGTTTGACACAATGTTCCTCATCTCAGCCTTATAAAAATGTAAATCTTCGTCTAAAGCTGAAATGTGGCCAGTCTTTAGATCCCCGTATAAATCCTTTCAGCCTTATAGCAACAAAAGGGGACCTTGGCCAAGTTAACAGCGTGCATGTTTGCATCTGACTTTTATAATGCTCTGGATTCTGCTTTTTCAGGGTAGCACATCTCCAGATACAAAGAATAGATTTTGCTCTTTTCTTAGTTCCTGGAAGTTTATACATTTTCATCAACTAAATTAAAATAAGAAACAAAATCTGAGACTTGATACTGTCTGCCTCTCTTGTGTACATACACTCAGTGCTTGGGTTCCATAACCCTTTGCATGTCATTTGTGCCATACAGAAATGCAGCTGAAGCATGTATTTGGCATCACCCTGCACTCTACATTTCATTCCCAATTCAAGTTTACTCTGACTCCCATTAGTGCTATTGCTTTACAGCTGGGAGAAATTAAGTTTAGGGAATTAAATCTTTGTTCGTGTTTAAAGCCACTTTTCTCAGTCTCATGAGAAAATCTCATGCTTGAAGACTCAGCACACAGCATAGCCTTGTTTTTATTCATATAATTCTTCTCCTTTATTTCATAAATAGGTATTGATTTCTGATGTGGTGTCAGGCCGAATGTCTGAATAGCTCTTAGCTTCACTTTGACAGATTTAATGTCAGTGCAAACGCTGTATGACAGTAATACAATGGAGGTTATCCTCAGAATTTGTATCCGCTTTATAACCCAGCAAAAATCCTTTCTGCCTCTTCTGCCTAAATGGTTTGACCAGTACCTTAGTGCTTACCATCCTTCACTTTTGTAAGGTAGAATGGTATTGATACCAAGGAGATGGACCTGGAGACAACATTGTCCATAGTAACAGTATGAAACTCAGAAGCATCAATGCTATGTCCGTTTTTTTTTTTTTTTTTAAAGTGAGTGTCTGTTTTTGTGCCTGGTCCCGAACGTGAGACTTTCACTCAGAAAAAGTCCTTCTAAACAGCCAGAAGGGATAGTGGTAAATTTTATACTTTCAACCATGAGAGCCCGCCTTTGAGATCACACTGACGCTCACCGTTCATTATATCTTCTTTGTCATTTTAAGTTTGTAGTACAATCAAAACGAAATACCATGCATCTTTGGCCAGTTGCAGACAAAGAACATTTCAGTGAATGCTTTGTTCACAACCAAAGCTGTGGACTGAAAAATGTCCATATTTTTCAAATACTTTGGGTAGCAACACATGTAAAGAAATTAGGATCCTTCTGTGCATCATGTTTAAATATAATCAATGGCTAAACATATCTAGTAACTTTTATTCTGGAGGAGGAAATTATTCCAACTCAAGGGGTCTTTTAAGTTTTTTGGGGTTTTTTAAAGAAAAGAAAAGAAATGCAATGCACTGAGGACCCTTCTAGAAGTTCAGATAAAGGTGTGATAGGATCTGATGCACAATCCACACAATCGCACCTCCTGCCATACCACAAGTTCATGGCAGGAGGTGTAATTGTGGGATCTAGCATTGGATTTAATCACACCTTATTGACAGTGTAAGGGGAGCCTGGGACTGCGATCTTGGGCTCCACATACACCAGCTTCCATGGCTGCAAGCCCTGCAGATGAGAAGGCTTGCAGTGTGGGGGCAGCGTTCCACATGCTGCCCTGCTGTAAAGCCTTATCAGCTGACAAGGCTCTGTGCTGCCCCTGCTGTTAGCTCCACAGCTGATGAGGCTCACAGTGGGGTCAGCGTTCTCCCCACTGCCCCTGCTGAGCTCTGCAGCTGGCAAGGCTTGCAGCAGGGGCAGCTCCAGCATCGCTGCAGCCACTGTCAGCCTAGTCAGCCATGGGGCCGGCAGTGAGCGGTGCACCCCTCTGGCTGGGACCCCTCAGTTGATGAGGCTCCCAACCACAGGGGAACAGCTGCCCATACATAGATTTTATAGATTTTCAGGGTCAAAAGAGACCTTAGCAGATCATCAAGTCTGACCCCCTGCCATGGGCAGGAAAGAGGGCTGGGGTCAGATGACCCCAGCCAGGTGTTTGTCCAGTCTCTTCTTAAAGACCTCCAAGGTAGGGGAGAGCACCACCTCCCTTGGAAGCCCATTCCAAATTCTGGCAGCCCTTACTGTAAAGTTCTTCCTAGTGTCTAGTCTGAATCTGCTCTCTGTCAGTTCGTGGCTGTTGTTCCTAGTTACTCCAAGGGGCACCCTAGTAAACAGAGTATCTCCTATTCCATTCTGGCCCGCCTCCCTCCCTCCTCCCCCGACCCCCCCCAACAAATTTGTAGAAGGCCACCAAATCCCCTCTCAGCCTTCTCTTATAGAGGCTGAAGAGATCTAGGTCCCTAAACCTCTTCTCATAGGACCTATCCTGCAGGCCCCTAATCATATGAGTGGCCCTCCTCTGGAACCTCTCAAGGTTATCCACATCCCTCTTGAAGTGTGGTGCCCAAAACTGAACGCAGTACTCCAGCTGCAGTCTTACCAAGGCTGTATAGAGGGGAAGTATCACCTCCCTAGACCTGTTCGTGATGCACCTATTAATGCATGATAGAGTGCGGTTAGCTCTATTGATCATTTTATCACAATACCGACTCATGTTCATCTTTGAATCAACTATGACTCCAAGATCCTTTTCTGCTTCTGTGCTGCTTAGAAAGTCTTCCCCCAATCTGTATGTGTTGGTGATTCCTTCTCCCTAGGTGCAGTACTTTGTATTTATCCTTGTTAAACTGCATCCTATTTTGTTCTGCTCACTTTTCCAGCTTGTCCAAATCTGCCTGAATCCACTCCCTGCCCTCCAGTGTGTCTAGTTTGCCCTATAATTTAGTGTCATCCATGAATTTGGACAGTGTGTTCCCTGTGTCCTTGTCCAAGTCACTGATGAAGATGTTGAACAGCACTGGCCCAAGGACCGAGCCCTGGGGACTCCACTGCCAATATCCTTCCAGGTCAATACTGACCTGTCTACCACCACTCTCTGGGTGTGTCCCATTAGCCAATTTGCCACCCACCTGACTATGTAATCATCTAAGTTACAGCCACTTAGTTTTTTTTTTTAATGAGAATGGGATGTGACACTGTATCAAAGGCCTTGTTAAAATCCAAGTATGACATCCACCTCAACTCCTGCATCTAAGCAGTTTGTGACCTCGTCATAAAAAGAAACAAGGTTTGTCAGGCAGGATCTACCTGCTATGGATCCAGGCTGGTTGCCCTTCAGCATTACTTTTCCTGCTGGACTCACACAAATGTATTCCTTAATAATTTTTTCAAAGGTTTTCCCAAGCATAGAGGTGAGACTAACTGGTGTATAGTTACCCAGATTCTCTTTCTTCCCCTTTTTGAAAATGGGGACCACATTGGCCCCTTTCCAGTCCCCTGGGACCTGCCCTGAGTGCACCTAGTTACAGTGATGCTTTGCTCCCTTCCTAGCTCTCTGCACAATGTGCCAGCATTCCAATAGCATTTGTACATCTACAGGGTATAAATTAGCTACTAGTAGGACTTACAAAACTAGAAAATCTAGTGATCCTAACCTAGGATCCTAACTCACTTTGGCATTTCTTATAATCCCATTAGCTGACTATCTGCACCTTTAAACATGTAAGTACTTTACCATTGCAAATCTAGTCTTAATGTCCAGTTTACATTTAATTTTGTTCTCAGTTTTCTGAATGTTTAAAATAGTTGTTTCTGATAGAATCATAGAAAATTAGAGTTGAAAGGGACTTCAGGAGGTCATCTAGTCCAACCACTTGCTCAAAGCAGGACCATCCCCCAACCATATAATTCCAGCCAGAGCTTTGTTGAGCTGGGCCTTAAAAACCTCTGATCTGAACTTGGCCCAGTTTTTCATGTTAGCTGCCCCAAATTAAATGGTCAATGCTCAGTCAAGACAAAGGTGTGACTTGGGAAAGAATAACATATTTTGCCCACATACTACTTACTACAGCCCAAGATGACTTGCTTCTAGAGAACAGCATCATGACAATAACATTCAACATATTGTGCATTATATATCATTGCATTATATATCATTTTGTAGGTATTGTGCTTTAATTTTTTTTCCTTTTTTCCTTTATTACCTTACAACCTGGGGGGGGGGGGGGGGGGGGGTTCTCCAGAAAGAAAGGGGGGGGAGGGGCGTTCTACCTGAAGAAAGAAAGGAAATAAACCTATAACAACAGACAGGAAATTTCTTCATTACAAGGGGCACCAGCTATGTTTGCAGACCATCTGGCTTCTAAATAGGGGGCTTCATGGCAGTATCAAATGCATCCATTTCAGAGAGATGGTTCTCAATTTTAAAAGGTTTGAACCTGCAGTGAGGGGGGCCTAGATAGACTGTTATAGCCTCTCTTAGTCAGGGTGATTTGCAAAACAATAGTGCATTTTCTCTCCTCAAAGTAAAAGCCCAAAGAAACAGAGCAGAGTGCAGTACAGCACCAGGGGCTGCTACTGAACTTTGGTTAATTAGGAGTTTTGGTAAATGGGGATTTAGTAATTCAGCTTGGTATTTTATTATTTCCATGTAAAGCACTTCATTTTTGACATTATTTAAATTTAGCCCACTTTCTGACTTTATTCAATTTATGCTCTTTTAAATGTAAGTTGATAACTTGTTGGAGTTCCTCCAAATCTTGGTACTGCTGGGAATTTGGGTAGTGTTCTGTCATTTTGCCATGCCAAAATGGTAGAATAGAATCAAGCCCAGAGAAGTCACCAACTCTATGACCCTCTAAAGTAAATACTTAGGACCCTAATCACTGATGGCCCTAACAATAGCAGTGCTCAATTTTTTTAGCCTGTTTTCTATCAATTTTATAGTGGTACCATTTAATCACACCTGTCCCAGTTTTCTCTCAAGTCCCCAATTCAACAAAGCATTTACATTTGTATTTAAATCTATTACTATTCAACAAAGCCCTTGATGGGATGTAAACTGACAAAATCCCAAGGTTGAAAGGAACCTCAAGGGTCCAACTTTCCTGCACAGATATAGGATGCCTATTCATTCAGCCTTTCCTTGAAAACTTCCAATGACAGTGGTTTCACGGTTTGCCTAGGCAGCTTTGTCTACTGGTCAGTTAGGAAGTTTATCATAAGATTTGAATCTAGGTCTGCTTTGCTGCATTTTGAACCCATTGCCTCATGCCCTACCCTCTGTGGTAAGGCACAATGGCTGATCTCCGTCAAGCTTCAGAAGTGGTGCTAGAAAATATTATTGGCAGGGGAGCTGGGTGGTACGGAGTGCACCCGCCCTTCCCTCCCATAGGACCATTCGAGAGCTGGTCCATGGGGTACTGAGAGGGGTGCTGTGGTGGTGTTGGTGCTACTGTTGCTGACCCAGTTTGGGGGGCGGCGCTAAACCCTGTTAGCTCTGGCCTTCTGCGGCCGAAGTCAGCGATTCAAATATTTGACAACACCTATCCTGTCCCCACTTACTTCAGTTGGGAGAAAGGAGAGATAATCTCATTCTATCAACCTTTCCTCATATGATTTATATTCCTATCTCTATCATCTTTTGTCACTTGGCATTTGTTCCTCTCCAGTTTTTCCCAATCCTTCTCAACACACAGTTCCTAGAAGTAGACACAATAGTTCAGTCGACGCCTAACAACTGGAGTTGTTATATCCTTTCTGAAGGCAATGTTTCTGTTAATGCAGCCCCAAATCGTATTTGCTTGGGTGTAGGTATGGGTGTGTGAGACAGCACCTCCTCCCGCTCACCAGCACACTCTATTTCTGGCCTCTGTTGCAATTGTGGTCTACCATCCCCCAAGGTCCTTCGCAGCCAGTCTATATAGAGCCCCTATTAAATATTTATGCATTTTCCTTTCCTCTGTGTAGCACCTTACATCTTTGCTGATTTTAATTTTTTTTATAGTCCAGTTCTCCAATTCTAATCCTACTCTCCAAAGTGTTTGCATTCCTTCCCAAATTTGTTCTTGGTAGACTTTATCAGCATGCTCTTTATTCCTGCCTCCAAGTCATTAATAGCAATATTAAATAGCACCAGACTTAGAACAGATCCCTATGGAGCTGCACTTGAAACTTCCTGCCAGAGACTGAGCCAGGTACAGTTACTCTTTTCTTGCGGTTATTCAACCAGTTAGATTTACTCATAGGTGAGTATGTATCTAGCCCCTATTTTTCCAGCTATCTTATGAAACTGCCATGTGGCATAGTGTCAATCTTTACTAAAGCCTGCATATATTGGGTCTATTGTATTCCCTTTCTCCACCGAATTAGAGCTGTAGGCCCTACTGAAGTGAGGCAATACAGTGGCACTTCTTTACTCACTAAGTTTATCCAAATCGGAGACAAACTTTAGGTGTAATTTGGCTTTGATCCACTTAGCTTTTTTTCCCCTCCCCCTGTTGAGCCCCAGCTCAAGTCTGGGATCGTGCCCGGTATGCAAAAGCCAATAAAGATACCAGGGGTGAAAGTATAAAGAAGATTTATTGCTAGCAATACAAGGTGCAAGCGGAATAATTTCACGTAACAAGCACACAGATTCTTAATTCTAAGCATCTTTTATACAGGAGTATTGGACCTTCATAAGCATTCTTGTTTGCTAATTGGTTATAAGGGAGTGACGCAAGGAGTTCTTTACTGAGCATGTCTCTTTACCTGTGTTTTAGCTATGCATCTCATTTCCATACATGTATGTTTCATTAGCATACTTTCTCCCCACCTAGGGGTGTGATTCTTAATATTTAAATTAGCTCTTTGCCCTAGTCCTCTGATTCTGCTTTTGTTTTCAAGCCTCCTTTATCTAAGACTGTCTCCTCCTTATCAGATGGGCATTAGTTACATAACAGAGACTTTTGCTTGGGCTTTGTATAGTGGTTTCTAGGTCAAATCTGACATTCCCCCCTCTGGAGCATTTTTAATTATTTTTATTATAATTGCTCCACTCAATTTGTTTCAACACAAATCTAGTATTCTCAGCTTTCTTCGTTTGTAAAATCATTTGATTCACCTTAGGCCTGAAGATAGATAAGAAGATAGGTAAACATTGTATACAGCAACAGGCCATAATCCCTATAACACAAAATAAAACAACCATACTAAATAACTGTTCCAACCATCCAAAATTAGGAAGCCAGGAAG
>NW_005842248.1:493568-542953 GCF_000455745.1 Alligator sinensis
TCAATCTCCGCCTCGGGGGGGAAGAAGCAGGAAGAGCAGATGCCAGCAAGGAATCAGATGTATCAGGAGGAGGAGGAGGAAGAGGAAGAGAATACGGTAAAGGCAGCAGAGGGGGAAGAGCCTCCGGCTCCGGACAGTCCAGGACAGGATTTATAGTTGGTCCTGTCAAAGTCATCTCACAGACCCCAACTCCCTCCCCCAGTCCACATTCCTCCAAAACCTTTCTATTTCTACAAAGAGACATAAACGCTTGCGCATACATGAATTCCTCCCATTTACCATTCTGCCGGCAGAACAAAATCAATTGTAAGATGGTATTATAATTAACACTTCCCTCCGGAGGCCAATGTTCTTGATCATCTAGCTGATAGCGTGGCCACGCAGTTTCACAGAAGAATTTAGCTTTCTTCTTAGTCATAGGATCTCCACCAAACTCTGCCCAATGTCCCAATGCACAAGAGAGGGGGGTACATTTCCTAACCTTACTGTTAATAGTACCCATCTCAGGGCTGCCTTCCCGGTCCTGACCGTCCGACTTACCTGGGATCCAGGGATCTGTTCTTAGTCCTCGTCCTCACAGGGGAAAAATCACTGGTCTTGGACTCGGGCCAGACAGAATACTTACAGAGATAATCCCAGGCAGGCGTGCTGACGGTAGGCCTTATGCCCTTTTTACCCTCTCACCCAGGTGCCTGTTACTGGTACTTTCACTCTATGGCTTTGCACCGTTAGGCTACTGACGCCTCAGCAATCCAGCTCCCCCTGAAACAAAAGTCTCACCGGGAAAAGAGATCCTGGGGCGCGCCTGACATTTGATGAGGAGGAGCTGTGTCTGGTTGTCAGCTAGTCCGGGCAAAGTTATCTAAGGCAGTCCCATCTGGGTCGCCAAAAACTGTTGAGCCCCAGCTCAAGTCTGGGATCGTGCCCGGTATGCAAAAGCCAATAAAGATACCAGGGGTGAAAGTATAAAGAAGATTTATTGCTAGCAATACAAGGTGCAAGCGGAATAATTTCACGTAACAAGCACACAGATTCTTAATTCTAAGCATCTTTTATACAGGAGTATTGGACCTTCATAAGCATTCTTGTTTGCTAATTGGTTATAAGGGAGTGACGCAAGGAGTTCTTTACTGAGCATGTCTCTTTACCTGTGTTTTAGCTATGCATCTCATTTCCATACATGTATGTTTCATTAGCATACTTTCTCCCCACCTAGGGGTGTGATTCTTAATATTTAAATCAGCTCTTTGCCCTAGTCCTCTGATTCTGCTTTTGTTTTCAAGCCTCCTTTATCTAAGACTGTCTCCTCCTTATCATTGCAGATGGGCATTAGTTACATAACAGAGACTTTTGCTTGGGCATTGTATAGTGGTTTCTAGGTCAAACCTGACACCCCCTCTAGGTGCTTCCATAATTGCGACTTGTTTATCCCAGGCCAGAAAGTTAAAATACTTGACTATAAAGCTGAATGCAGATACTAACCCATCTTAAAAGCCGACACTCTCCTTTCTCTTCATGTGGGTGTAGAATCAAATTGCCAGTGGCTTGCTATTCTCCTACTATTTAGCTCTGCAAGGTGAAATTTTCACTAATTCAGATTAGTTAAGATCCAATCCCACATGTCTCCTTGATACCAGAATTATATGGTATTACAAAGTTAGTTTGAACACTAAAGACCAAAATATTTTTGACCCTTTTCAAGGTCTAATTTTAAAGGTTTTTACTTAACAAGGGTTGGGGAGTGTGTGGAAGGGAAGGAGGAGTGTTTGTTCTTTGAAGTGCAGGAATGGCTGCAAGGCCTTTTAGTCCTCAGAGAATTTCTGATATTTTTTTTGATCGCTACTCAACCAGAAATCTGATGCTTTTGATGTGCAGGAGGGGGCCTGCTAAAGGAAGAGATTTGTGAGTTGAAACCCTGCTTTTGAGAGCGAGAACTCCTCTCCCTACTGCCTGCTGAAACTCCAATTATGGTTTTTTTGCGTCTGTTGTTGCTGTTTCTAATCTCTTTTTGTAGCAGTCAAAGCAAAATCATAGATTCAACATTTCTGATAAAATATGGCATTGCTCTTTATATAGCAGAAGTACGCTGAAATACTTTCACTGGAGAATTCCTGGTCATTGAGCCTGAAATATTTTGGACAAAACAGCTCAGATTTAACTTCCAAGGGGACCTGTTTTCCTGGGGGGTCTGCTGAAAAACCAACGGTGACTGAACATTTTTCTCTCTTGGGTTCCAACACCTTCTTGCTCCTCAATTGAATTGCTAATACAAGTGGTTGACAAGACTGTCAGTTTTTCCAAGCAGCCAGGGTTTGGCAGCTTTCAGAGAGCCAGTGATTTCTAATAATAGGATCATAGGAAAGTAGGGCTGGAAGGGACCTCACAAGATCATCTTATCCAGGCGCCTGCTCAAGGCAGGATCATCTCTGACTAATCCATCGCAGCCAAATACCTCTCCACCAGCTCTTGAAAAGAGTCCACAACTTCTCTTGTTTCAATGTTTGACCACTGTCAGCCAGAAAATTTCTCTTAATCTCTAACCTAAATTTCCTAGTATTTACAGGCAGCCAGCAAACAAAGAGTAAATAGTCAAACAAAGAGTAGGAGTAAACAAAAAGTAGGTGAAAATAGTCAAACCTCATAATGACAAAAGGTGGGGGTGAGTCTAGGTTCTGTCTTTAGGTCTATTCATGATTCATCTATTAAAGAAGCTAGATAGCAAAGATTTGCAGATTGATATAATTTGGGTAGTCTGAACCAGAGGAAACTGAAAAACATCAGTAGCATCTAAATAATCTTAGATGGATAGCGGAGACACAGTACTAGAGGAAGTGCAGTATTGGGGACTAGAAAATGTTTAGGGATTATTCAAAAAGGGAAAGTGTGACTCCGGCAATTACTAACCTGTTACTTTGACTTGAGTATTTTGAAAGGCCTCAGAGAAGACACTGAAGGAACACACAATCCAGGAAATGGAAGTAAACCAAATAGGACACAGCACAGCATGCTTTCATTCAAAGGAAGTTGTCTTGGATCAGTTCTGTATTGCTCTCCGATAGGATAATTGACTTCTAATCTTAGACCAGGTCACTATAATGAACCTAATCTACCTAGATTTAAGCAAAGCATTTGACACTGAATTATGGGAAATTCTGTTAACTAACTTAGAAAAGATGGGGATTAATCGCATAATCCTAAAGTGGATAATGAATCTTCATTAAATCAAGATTACAACAGGTTGTGTTAAAAGGGGGAGCTCTCAGATTGGAGAGAGGTCCCTAATGTGATCAGTCTCTGAATTTATTTTAATTTAACACTTTTCATTAGTGAACCTGATGCAAGAACCAGGTATGTGCTTACAAAATTTGTGGACACTGGAAAGATGGGAGGTATTACCAAAATGCAGGAGATTTGGATTTTTTTTTAGCATAATTAGATGACTGTGTGGTGTAGAGGAACACACCTGGTATGAAATTTAATAGTATGAAGTGCAAAGCTATGCCTTTAGGGACTTATACCAACAACTTTGTTTATAAGAGGGCAACTCATGGACTGGAGGCAATGAAAGAAGAGCAGGATCTAGGTGTACTAATCAGTCAGACGGTGACTTGCTGGTGTGGTGCAGCTGTGAAAATCTAACATAAATTGAAGGTATATCATGCAGGGTATTTTTAGTACAGACAGGAGAGAATAAGAAACTCTGTCTCTGTGTGGGACATGTCCTGTAATTTCACAGTTTAGTGCTTTTGCTGGTTGCTTGTAGGTACCAGGAAGATGCCTGCCACAAAAATACTTTTTTTTGGCCTTTTTCCCCCTTCTTCCTCCTGAGCATTGAGCACATGTGAAGGTGGCTGAGTTATGATAGTGCTCCTAGCAGTAACTAAACTCTTGGGTGCCTGGGTTATTCATTCAGAAGTCAGGCTGATGACTAGATTTTGGGGTGAGAAATATTTTTGTGCCCTGGATCTGGCTCTTCCTAGGACCCGCTGAGTGTATTTTAATTTATCAAGTACCCTGCTATTGAAGTAACAAGTCATTGCTGTTGCCTTGTCGTCCCTGTTCTTGACCATGTTCTCATTTTGTTATCTGGATTCTTTAAATCCACCCTTCTCCACTAGCCTAGGACGTGTTATTTTTAGTTACTGCATTTCACTCCTGCTTCTGCTTGCCTGAAAGGTGTTTTTCATAGCTAGGGAAAAGCAGTGCACTTATGTTCATCAAGCATCTTCATCACTTTGGCTTCTGCCAACTATTTCTTTTATATCTGCTGCATCTTAACTTAACAATGTTAAGCTAAGGCTTTCTTTCTGGAGATACCCATATTTCAGCTTTTCCTTAGTACTAATTAACTTGTTACAATTTTGAAGGCCATTTGGATGCATTGCCTACTGTTGTTGTGAATACTCTAGTATTTCAGGAAAGCCCTGGACAAAACCATTATCAAAGAAGTTGTGATTGTTATGTCATGACTAAATGGTAATTTTCCTCTTTGGCTACAAAAGGAAATGAGGGAATGCATATTCCATATCCTTCTAACAGATGTACCAGGTTCTTTAGGTGTCTGGGTGGATGTGAGGGGGGATGGCTGACCGCTGGAGAGCAGAGGAATGTAAGGGAGTTGGGGAGCAAAGTCTTACCTGCTTTAGCTGCTGCTGTTCTCCACAAAGTAAAGGCTGTTGCTGCTCCTGCTGCAATAGCAGTGTTAGCTTGGGTGACAACAGCCCCATGACCAGGATCCTTGAGTGCCCAGTCTCCAAAATATGTTACTGAGTATGGGGCTCTGAGCTAAGACTCCCTGGGAAAGGGGGGCACTATTCTGCTTGCCCTGTGCTGGTTGATAGTGTGCTCATGCACTACACCGAATCTATTCAGGAACTTTTGAATACCATAGCTGGGTGTGACACTGCCCTGCCCGGCTCTTATGGCAGGGCAGGGACAGAGCAGGGCTGTGCATGCCATGGCAAAGGCTCCTGAAGTTGAGGTGGTGACTCTGGCACCTGGTTCTGGCGCCCCACTCACGCTGCCCTAGTTACATTGCTGCCTTCTAAAGTTGCTCCTCTTCTTTAAGCACCGTGTATGCTTATGTCTGTCTGAAAAACTCTGAGCATCAATGCAGGAGGCAGCACTGCAATTGACAGTTTGATATGACAGCTGGGTCACAAATAGGTTACAGACATTCAACTTGGTTGTTATTACCATTGTTCCTTTTCTTGAGGGGAAATTAGTATGCACATTTGTTGATGGCTCCTATACAAAAAATAATTTAAACAAGGAAAATAGCTTGGTTTCCAAGTTCTTTTTAAGAGAGCTTTTTAATCTTCTCTGTATTCCCTCTTTGGGGAAGGCAAACATCCATCTGAACAGAAAGACTTGGAAGTTAAACAAATAGCTCCTTCACTTAATCACCATCTAAACCCTTGAAAATACTAGATGTTTTCCTTTCTTCTTGAGGGGCTTGCATCAGTATATTGCTACGAATATCTGTTGTTTCAGTGCTATGGACTCAGGGTGTATAATAAAGATAATTGTGATCTGCTTTAAGGAAAGCATTGAGGAAATCTGAGCCTTCTAACAAAAGCCTTTTTTTCATATAAGAAATGAAGGAAGAATATGGTTTCCCTTATTCATGCTTTTAATAAAAGTGTTCCTGAATAGATTAAATGTACGGCACTAGCACCCTAAATGTGGGTTTAAACAGATATCTAGTCCTTTGATAGCTGAAAGATAAGTTTGTGGTGTGATCATTGGTTGGTCTAGAAATAACTGAGAACAGGTTGTGAAAGGCCTTAGTGAATTGATTTGATATTAGTACAATGACTCGAGTTGGCTTGGCTTTAAGTGAATAGATGCAGAAGTTGCTTTAGCTGCTTGCTTTATTCCTTACTGTAGCTATTTTAGATCTGAGGGCTCTTTTTTATCTCTCTGGCTTACCCAGCCCATACCTGGATTTAAGTTTTCTGATAAACTTTTCTGGAAATTCTCCACAGTCCTAACCCTATGGTTTTAAGGGGACCCTCGCCTCAGCAAAGAGGTTAGCATATTTGTAGTGACTGCTTCTCTTCCACCTATGCTTTATTGTGTGGGGCATGTTGGCACAAAACAATCAGAGCAAAAGTGTCTAGTAATGCCTTGAATCTTCTAGGCAACATTTCTTAGGTTATCATTTTTTCTCAGGAAGAACAAATGCTTTATTCTGCTTCATGAATAACCCCATTATTTACTAGTTTGGCTAATATCTATTTCAGTCTTACTTGGTTCTTGCATAATTTCTGGATCATCACAGCTACCACATCATTCTTACACTACCATATCATTATGCTAGTCATTGCAAAAGTGCTTACTCCACCACAATCGGTTTCAATTAATAAGAAACACAGAAAGAGGAGGTGAAGACTTTTGGGGTCTCCCCCTTCATTGCTGCAAAAGAGCTTGAGATATTAACATTTCCCCATGTATTATATACCCATTATGCTAAGGCATATTCCCAGTCCTGGAGCTTTCATAATAATGTTATGAAATTATTTTAAACAGAAAAGTTTTTACTTTATAGTTCAACTGCATTGGCATAGCATGTGTATGAGAGGACCGCTCCCCTAAAATGTTCGGAACTTGGATTCTAGCTCAGAGCTAGAACCCCAATAATCTGCTCAGGTTGAGAGGATAAATACTGTTTGCATCCACATGTCCTCTGTTTTCCCACCCTTAGCTTGTAAGCTGTTTGGGGCAGGGCAATTATCATTTTGCGTGCATATGTACAATTCATGCTTAGGGTGCTTAGAAGCTACAACAGCATAAACAGTAATTTTCTATACATGATTTTGTTTCTAAAGGCAAGGATATACTTTACTGTGAGCTCTCTCTTCTCTTCTCAGGGGAGCTGATAGATGTCTCTATGTGCTCCCTGAAGCCACTACTAGGAGTGGGACAAGAGTGTGTGTAATGAGAAGAGCCTGGAATCCAAAAATGGTGTTTGCTCTACTGAAAAATATGGGAAAAGGTTGGACGAGGGGAATGTGTTCCAATGACGTCTTGGAGGAATACTTGGATGGAGGAGCATGAGGGAGTGGGTTGATTGAGGGAAGCATGACTAAAGATGTTTTAATGGCAGAGGGAGTTGTGTGTGGGCAATGATGAAGGTAAAGGAAAGGAGGATGGGAGTGATAGCAGGCTAACGTGAGAGAGCAAGGAGAAAAGAGGGAGACTGGAGAGAACAAGAAGTGGTAAGAGAAGCAAGTGACTTTTGGGAATGGAAAGATATGCTCTCGTTGAAGAAGAGAGAGTCAAAGATCAGAAAATAATCTTAAGGAAAACATATATTAAAAATACCAACACTGAAAAACATGGTAGGAAAGACAGCAGTTGATGGCCAGAAGAGAGGGGAAATAGATCACTGTTTTGCCCTGCATGAAAATGCTAAGCATGTGACTTTTTGGTTGAAATATCATGGGTGTAGTGATAGATCTTTATATTACAAGTAGGGTGACGTCTGTACAGGCTGTTTGACCACAGCTTCCTTTAGTTTCTCCATGTGTGTATATGTAGTTCCGCACAGAACCCAAGCCCTGGTTCCTTTCTTTCCCCTCGATTCACTTCAGTGTCCTTCTGAAATTTCCCTTTCCATACATACTGGTGTGCGGGCCGCCTCCCGATCCCATCCATGTCGCCATGTGCGGGCTGGGAGCGATATGTGGACCCGTCTTTGCGCACGCGGGCTGTGGCCAGCAGCCTGGGCACGCGGGGTCAGAGGAGACCGTGCGGTGGCAAGGCACACACGGGCTAGAATTAGTCACAGAGGGGTAGTGCTTGATTTAAAGATTATTTTACTTACACCGAAGATGGTCGCGGTGCAGGCAGGAAAACTTGCTTGAGTTGCGGTTACAGACAGGAAAGAAGAGAGGCGGACAAGAGTTCTAAACTTGCGAACTCTAGCCCAATCCGGCTGAAGGCAACCTCTTGTGCTCTGAGGTAGTCCGGTCGTCTGAACAACTGTCAGTTGTTCCAGCTGGCAAGGAATAGACTCACACGAAGTTTGCTAGGCTCCGTGGGTCCTCTTTTTGCGCGCAGGGAGGGATACGTCTAGGAATCTATCGGCGACGGGGAGAGGCTAGAGGCTGATCAGACCCCTGTTGCCTGCTTTAAATGCACTGGGTCCAATAGGCTGTGCAGTGCTTAGAGATCTTCACACAGCGTGAAGTCTCCTCCTCCTGGTGTTCGTGGAGTTCTCCAACTTGGGCGGAAACCACTCAAGCTTTTTATACGGCTAGCAAGCCAATCACTAGCCGCCACGTGTGCATAATTTAGAAACAGCCAATAGTGGGGCACAAATTTAAATACAAATGGCGGGAACTCCTTGCAACGTACATTTCTATGCTGCAAAGAAGAAATGCACCCTGCAAAGAAAGCTTCAAATTAGTGGGAAATTCTCCCTTGCACCGGGGTTTTCCTCTGCAGCAGAAAACTCCACCGTGCAAAGAAGCTGCAATTTAGCGGGAAAATAATTCAGTGGTGCCAAAGCACACACAAAAACAAAAATCACAACTTTGGGTTGTGACAACTGGGTTTAATAATTTCTGTGTGTCACAATAGTAATGCACATCTTAAGTGGTTTGCAACCATTAATTAAGAGATCTACACACAAAATGTGCCTGGCAAATTAAGTGTAAAGTATTCTTGCTGACAAGGGTGGATGCTTACCTGATGATTTAGGGTTGCTTTGAAAAATTCTGAAGGGAATTCTTGTCTGGACCTTCTCAAATGGCACTTGGAAACTTTTGCTGGCTGGCAGCGAAAAGGATTAAAACTAACTGCAGAGAGTAGAACTCTCTTGCATATGAAACAAAAACAACAGCAACATATAAATTTAATCTATATTATTCATAGCAGCTAAATTCTATCTAGGCTGAGAACAGCCACCAAGTGGCTTCTCTAAATAGTAGAATATTATACTGCAGTATTTGGTATCTCACTGTTCCTTTTTATTGGAGAGCTCAGCATTCACTGCCTAGTTAGCTTTTTGGTAAAAGCTGAATATTTTTGATGCATCTTCCTCCTAGTGAGCAGGACAGATCAAGTCCTATACAAATTAGCTTGTGTGGATTCACAGATGATACTTCAATCTCATAGCTCTTTTCTACCATATATTGCACCTGAAATTCCTTTTATTCTCTGTACAGCTGTTGTGACTTCTCTTGATGTCACCCAAAATATCTCCCCTCCAGATTGGTATGCAGTTTTCGAATGCACAAAATGGCTGCTGGTGCTTGCCCCAGAAATGACTGCATCTGGAGTGGTAGTGCATGTATAATACGGAACACTTCTAGGAAATCAGTCAAATGTCCCAATTTGCACAAATTAATCAATTCCTTTCATAACCTGAAATCAGTTGATAGGAATTCCTACAAATGTGTTTGGCTAAATGAAGAGCTACTGAATGTAGTTTGGGAATTATACGGCCTCTTTTCCGATGCAAGTAACATTCAGAACATAAGTTAAACACAGCTGAGGTGGTGATTATCTAATATAATATTTTTCATTCCATTCTGGATATGCTACTAACTGATTTGCTAACATGGAGCGAACTAAATACTGTGTAGCATGCGTTAAAATATATGTACAATCATATTTGCATTTAATTTCCTTGCTTGAAAATTATCACTTCCAAATAAATCTAACAGATTAATATGTGTTTATCAAAATTGTGCTTGGATTGGCCTCTGGGTGGCAGAAATGCACTGTGTACAGCTTGTGAGTAAGGGATTTGAAAACAAAAAATGGTTAATGATCTATACTTCCCCAACATGAATAACGCTTGTTTCTTAAATCAGCTGCCTTTTTTTCCCCCGATAGTGTCAGATTTATCAGTAAGCAGGTAGAATTCATAAGCTACTTTTAAAAGAGAAATACAAAAAAAAAAAAAGCAATCTTATTCAGAAGAGCTGCCTGACTTGATTAGAAGCTGCAAAGTATTTTGTAAAGTATAATTGCCATGATAACATTGGTTCTTGAAGCATCTTCTCAGCAGTTTTGTACATGTTCCCACATATATGACTGGGAATGTTTAAAAAAGAACCCAAACAACCATGTTTTCAAATCCGTTACAATGTCAGATGCTTCTTATTTGGAACAGTCTCTTAATTTATGACAGATAATAGACAATGCACAAAAATGCAAGGGGCAAAGGAGCTGAAAATAAAACAGTTGTAAGAGGAGAGATTGCTCAGATTAAAAAAAAGTCAAGCAAATATGAGCTGTATCTGTCAGCTTCATTATAAAAATGAGGAAAATTTTGCACTGCTGCGTAAATTAGGTATATTTAATTAGATTAATTAACATTATATGAACAATTCCATTGTAGAGGATGTAATTAAAATATTTTCACTTTGGAACATTGAGTTTAATTTGTTGTGGCATATGACAAATATACATATTAGACACTCATCTGATCCTCTTTTCATTCCTGTTTTTTTTTTTCTTTTAGAAAAACACTAGGTTGCTTTAACAGGAGAAGGAAGCTTTAAGAAAAACATTCTAATTAAATTGTTTTTCAGTGGAGAGGAAAACCTAAAGGGGAAAGTCCATATTATCGTGGGTAGGAAAAAGGAAAACGCTGAAGTCCTTCTGTTTGTTTTCCTCTAGACCAGAGCTTTCCAAACTGTGTGCCGCGACACGTTAGTGTGTCGGCGGCAGTGTGTAGGTGTGTCGCGCGAAATGCAGAAAATTTTGCGGAAGGGCACCGCGGAGCTCCCTTACTCGTGTCTGCTTCCCTTGGCCCCTCCCCCGGAACTGAATTACTGTGTCGCGAAATGATGCATGTCTAAAAAGTGTGTCACCAACATGAAAAGTTTGGAAAGCTCTGCTCTAGACAAAGTCAGAAATGTTGCCCTTCACCCTTACCACTTCCATACGTTATAGTTGTTCAGTCCCATAATCAGAACTTGCAGTAATGATCTCCACTGTCAGGCTTCCAGGTATGAGACCTATGTTTCTATACAGTCTCTCTCGATTCCTAGCAGTAGATTTCCTCTCCAATATCCCCCACTATAGCACCTACATCTAAGAAGAAAGCCTAAAGTGAAGGATGCTCCCTATAAACGTCAACTTCCATTTTTTTTCCAGACTGAAAGCTGGTGTGGAGAGGACAAATTTCTGGTTTGAAAGAGCCAGCTAACTTGCCCCAGACAGAGATCTCCAGATACACTGTGTAGGACATGAGTTGTGGAAATCTTCACTCAGTTCCTTCAAATCCAGCATGTATTTATGAGCTGGTGGCTTTTCAGTGATGGTGTGGAGTTTAATTGATCTGTTTATTTTCTCTA
The DNA here is from genome assembly GCF_000455745.1 of Alligator sinensis. Classification (NCBI taxonomy): domain Eukaryota; kingdom Metazoa; phylum Chordata; order Crocodylia; family Alligatoridae; genus Alligator; species Alligator sinensis. The sequence continues at coordinate 504,884 of NW_005842248.1, forward strand.
GCTTTTAGTTGTCTTCAGCAGGGGTGGCTGCCCCCCCGCCCCTCCCCCCCCCTTTTTTCCAAACCAGTCCAGGCAGACTGTGCTCTGGGAGCCTTTGGGGACTTTTAAAAGACTCCAAAGCAGCTAAGAATTCCCCCACCTTCCCTTTTGAGCCAGGAGGCATGGCCTGTCTTTCCCTGCTCACTCCTGCTGCTTTCCCTGATGGCCAGAAGCTTCTGATCCCAGCCCCCGTTCAGCCAGATGGGAGTGGGTAGGAGGATCTGAAGTTCCTGGGACAGGAGCTCCCCCACCCCAGGAGAGTGGAGAAAGCAGGAGCAGCAGGAACAGGAGGTGGGGGAAGAGGAGCAGAGGGGAGGGCAGGTGCCTCTGAGCACTGAGGGGAAGGGAGGAGGGATTCTCACCTGCTTTGGGGACTTTAAAAATGTTTTCAGAGGCTCCCGTGTCCCGGTGTACTCTGAAAGGGGAGTGCAGCTGTGCCACTGCACCCGCCCCTGGTTGTCTTCATCCTAAACTGCTGTAATTGGCCCTCACTGGTAATATAATTAGTGTCCTCAACATGGATGCTAAGGGGTCTATACGGAGACCATATCAGAAATAATACCTCTGTCCTTTTTCAAAGGGACTGTGTTGGCAGGACTGCAGTAAACCCTCCACTGTAGCTTCAGTTGTGAATTTTTCAAGGGAGATCCTCTGTCTCCAGTGGCATATTGTGTTTGTCTTAATTACTAAGTTGTAATGAGATGAAAGTTAACATTGCACACAATTAGAGATGGATGGTCAAGACATCAGTAAAAATAGATTTGAGTTTTTTCTTTTTAAAGCTGTGTACTTTTTTTAAGAGAGTTTTTTTTTTCTTTTCTGTTCATTGGAAAAAGTTGAAGCGGCTAGAGATCTGGTTGAAAATTTCTCAAAATATTATCAATGAATTATTGAAACACTTTGCGATCCCCTCCCACTACAGAAAATGGAGAGAAAATGGAGTTGTTAATAAAATACTTAAAATGTGGAACTTTTCAGTCCTCTCTATGCCTTTTGGTTTACTTTTGCTTCAGCCTGACCTTAACAGCCAAAATCAGATTCCAGGTATGCCTTTTACCAACTCACAGAGTGAATAAATTCCCAGCAGCTAAAGTGGAGCTACTTCTCACCCTGTGAGTAAAGCTCTTGGAATCTAGTCTTTGATAAAGCAGGGGTAGAAGGTACAGAAATTATAAAGGGACTTTTCCAGTCATAAGTAAGTTTTTCTTGCTGACCTTTATCTTTAAACAGAGAAGATGCATGAGTCTTGAAAATATTCAAATTGCAGGGGGGAACCATGAGTCTGGATTTGTTACCATGAAAAGCAAATGGAAATTTGCGTAGGGCTGGGAGAGATCTCAGGGGTCATCTAGTCCAGTTCCTTGCACAGATGCAGGATTTATGAAATACAAATTTTTAATAGTAACTTCAGAAAAAATGGGAAGTTGAAATATGATAGATTTATGCAAACGCTATGATCAGGCTGACTCACTATAGTTGGAATTTATATAAAAACTTTTATATTTTTAAAACAACACAATATTTGCCTATTGCCTCAAAAGCCTGCAAGCTTTAGTTTTTTTAGCGTTTCTAGAGACTATAAAAGCAGTTTTTTATTGACCAGAAATCTATTGAATTTTTTATTCTAATAGAATCTAAAATAATAAAGCAACCTTCATTACTGAATAAAATTTAAAACTGTCTTCCAGTAGTTCAGTTTATTTGGACAAAATCTTATCATGTTTGCCTTGCTACAGTAAAATCAGTGATATATGGTTGTGGGAATATTGTAACTCTCAAGGGATTTTGACACACTGCATGCTAACTAGTACTACTGCAATGTAACCATTTATCATTATGGAAACCTTGAAAGTCTACAGTACTAATGCTGCCATGCACCGCTTAATATGACAAGACTGGTGTTTCTACAGATTATTCATACAAGACCATCAGTGGGAAAGGTCACACAGGAATGAATTCTGCATAACATAATCATATTTCTTAATTTGTGGTTACCCTTATTTTGAAACAAAATATTTTCTCAAAGCAGTAAAATAGTTCCATTAACCTTGATGTTTCTTTTTGTTTCTTATTAGAGTTCATATATTTTTTCCTTCCTAGAAGAACAGAATATAAATTGCCATTTGGCTTTAAAATTATTTAGAGGTCACCTTTTGACAGCTTTTTCTCGTCCTGTCCCTGTGTTAAAACTATGTTTTCTATGAAGCAGGAGAGCGCATTGTAATATTGGATAATGTGTTTTCCAGAGGGGGTTGCTATCAAGTAATGTAAAGTGCTGCTCTGCTTTAGGAGGTGAAGGTTACTACATCTGTGGCACTCTATCTTTGACAGAATGGGTTATGTTTTCGGTCCCTTCAGTATTAATGAAGATACCTGGAAAAGATTTGACTTTCAATGAGTTTTGCTTTCTCAGAAGGTGTTGATGAAAACTTTATACCATGGCACATTACCATGTGTTCTGTGTATGCCTCATATTTTATATAAAGGAAAGAAAATAAAACATTTTATTGGTGTTATCTGTCATCTGCCTGGCCCTTACCGCTGTGGCACTTAAAAAAGTAGAAGTAGCAACAAGTGAGTTGTTCTTTTCTTTCCTCATTTATGTGGGAAATTCATGTTTAACTAGTTTATAGTGTTCTTTTGTGCATACAACAGAGCTCACCGAGGAGAATCTAAGACAAAGAAATGTGGCACTTGGCTATGAATGGATTTAGTTCCAAGTCTGCAAACGCTTCTGTCTCTTGTGCTCAGAGGCTTCCCTCTATTGGTCAGCGGTTTCACCATTCCAGCGGACAATAGCTGTTCCAGGAGGTCACGATCCCCTCTCAAGCAGTTCATCTCTCAAGTAGCCAGGGTCAGATCCCCGAGGGGACTTGCTAGACAAGGTTGCTCTGGTTTCTATGAGTAGAGCGGTCTAAAACTTTTCACTCAAGTTTTCTTGACACTTTTGAAAGGAAGATGTCTTCTTTTTCCATCAAAATGGAAATGTCATTTTAAAAGAAATTCTTCAGGTTTCCATTGAAAAACAAAGAAAACCTGGAGTTTTTTAGTTTTTCCTCTCAAAACCTAGCCTTGTTCATAGGGCTGTTTAACCAGTCCAAATTTTCAGGAATGTAAATTTAAAATCCCCAGGTATTGATCAGACAGCTCACAGCCCTTTTGGACTGAGAGGAAGACTGTAATCTCCTGGCCAAATGTTATACACAGTGCAAGGGCTGCAGGGAGCAGAAGTAGCAGCTTCATCGTCAGAAATCTCTGGAGAGGTGGTGGAGCTTAAAGATGTGCTCTTTCATGGTTTCAGGTCAGGTGTCTTAGGGCCATCCAAAGCTAGAAGCGAGTGCTGTGTGCCTTTGTGGAGCAGGGGATATTTCTAAGTTTTATTTACTTTTTATTTTTTGTAAGTTTACTGAAGTTTTAAACCTGTCATTGGTGCAGGGTTGACTATGGCCCATACGGCAACTACAACCAATTTGTTTATTGGGAGGGAGGGAAATTCTACACTGTTAGAGGAAATTGGCAGTCTTTGCAGGGGAGAAGAAAAGGCAACTCTTTGAAACCGCAGAGAGGTTTGTAAAAACTAGATGTCTGTTGGAGATGGATGACAATGCAGTCAGTGCAATGGTGGATTAAGATTTATTGGGACCCTGGGTAAGCAGAAAATTTGGAGGTCCCTCACACCCCAGCAGGGACTCCAGCAGGGGGAGGGGCCCCTTTCCCTCCTGGGGATCCTGCTGCCAAGGGCGGGGAGGGCCTCCATGCCCTGCAGGGGGAGGCTGGGTGACCCAGCCTGGCTGGGGGTAGGCTGGCACATGCCCATCTCACCTCCCTGATCCCCATTTTCCCCCCCATCCCCCCTACGGCCGGAGTGGTGCTGAGCGGGGTGAGGACAGGTGCAGGCTGCCCACTGTGAGCTCGGGGCTCTCTGCTCTGCTGCCTTTGCCCCAGGGTCCCTGTGCCAGCTGCATGTCTCCTGCCTGCCCCGTAGTAGTGGGTGGTGAGTTGCACCTCCTGCTGTTGGGTGGGCAGGGGGCACACGGCCAGCACAGGGCCCCTGGGGCAAAGGCAGCAGAGTGGAGAGCCCTGAGCCCACAGTGGGCAGCCTGCATCCACCCCATGCACAAATCTGGGATGGAGGCATATACCCCTCTGTCTCCTCTGGGGGGGTGCACACAGCAGCAGGGAGCTGCCCCCTCTTCGCTGCATCCCCTGGATGAGCCCCCTGTGGCTCCATCCTGCTACCTGCCCCAGCCCTGGATCCCATGCACCACCCTGCCTGGGCAGCACCCCCAGTCCCTGCCCCTGCCCCACTCCCTCCATCACTGTGGGGCCTGGCGGCCTCAATCTGCCACCACCTGCCATGCCCCTTCCCTCCCTGCAAGGGGAAACCCGCCATTTCGCAAGGGAACCCTAGTGTCTGGGGGCCCCGGGCCCTGCAGGCTTGTGCTGTAATCTGCCTATGAGTCAGTGATCATAGGCACATCTACACTCAGTCATAATTTTTAGTGCACCAATTTACTGAAGGTGTACATATATACATGTGTATATTGCACTGTTGTATACATATATAATCCTAGTAGGTATCTGCGGTCATGATGTAATAAAGGTGGAGTTCCAGCTTATATCTTCCTGATTTTAAGTTGTTCATAACTTTCTGAAATTTTTTTTGGGCTGAAATCACTTCATGTTTTCTTTACAAAAAGCCTAGATGATTAAAAAACCCCAAAGCAACCCCCCCCAAAAACGCAGCCCTCCAAAATATCTATTATATCAGTAAATAAATAGTTTAAAAAATTCTCACTTTCAGCTTGCATATAACCCTTTTTTATGCTTGTCCTCTCATATAACCCTTCTCCAATTTTAAATTTACCCCCCAAATATTTATAAAAAATATGAAAAAGGATTGAAATATTTTATGTGGAAATAAAATCCTAATTCTGTTAAAGAAATCTGTTTAAATAAAGAGACAGATCATGCAGCTTGTTCCATTATCCACTCATAGAATCACATGCTTGGAAAAGATCTCAAGGGTCATCTGCCTAGCCCCTTGTGTAGATGCCGGATTTCCTATAACTTAATATGCAGGACTATAATTCATTTAACATTGTTAACATGACAATTAATTTTTATGTTACAATACCTAAACCCAACAATTTGCATCCAAAATGAATGTCCTGCACTGTCTTGATAGCAACTAAGAGATTTCATTGAAGAGACAGTGGGATAGCCATCTCCTGGGACCATATGGAAAGGGTAAGAGCTCATGCTCAGATGCACCAAAGCCCTTTCCTCTCCTCATCCATTTCTGTGTCAGAGAGAGCAGGATTTCTCTGCTTCCCATTAAGTAGGGATTTGGGGGAGTTAATTGTCTTTGCCAAATCTCTTCTGCAGTTAAAGTCCTGTTGGACATTTGGCAGCTACTACTGTTGGCCTGCTTCTTGTGTATTTGTGATGATGTCAGGCTGCATTGCGAGGATCCTATGGGTTTGACTAGGCTATCCATTTTGGGATAAGGAAGGATTTCTTCCCCCTTGGTCTATCCTGGGCCAAGTTGGTAAGCCATGTGGATTTTCTGCCTGCCTTATGATATTTAGGCTGAAGAGGTCAAAAGGAGTACACATTCCTATTTTAATGTTAGGAATGTTTAATTCATCTTAATTGGTAGGAGTATCCAGGGGAGATGATAAAGACTGAAAAGGCCAACTCCCAGAGGTAGAGGAGAGTGAGCGAGCTGGGATTTAGCTCCTGAGTCTTTGGTGCATAGTGAGAAAAGGGAGACCTTCAGTCTTTACAGGCAGGGGTACCCTCATTTTCCTTGCTGGAGGGAAAGATCATTTGGTTGAAAAGGACCAATCCTAATTCATTGATTATACAATGATAAATTCCAACTGTCTAACTGAAAGTGGGACTGAATAAGATGTCAGGAGGCAATGGATAAATTGCAGCCTGCCACTTCAAATCAACCATTTTGTTTTTGTGAATTGATAAACAGCACAATTATATTGTCAGTTAAAAGATGGTAAAGGGTGGACAGTGTAAATCAGGGGTGGGGAGCTAATTACAATACGGATTGTTGGCTACAAATGTCTAACTGGGGATCCTTAAAATTCTGGTTTATTAGGCGGATTGAAACACTGTAATGAAGTTAACTCATAAACCTTGGGGCTGGTCCCCCTCCCCCCCCACACACACACATGCACACATACAGTAGCAAGCTACAAGAGTCCGGTATACCTATCCTACAAGCGCTGGAGTCTGCTGTCGATGGTCAGTCGAGGCTTCTTTCGGTGTGGTGTTATCCTCTAGAAGGGGGTCGCCGGCTGGTCCTTCTGGCTGGACAGGTCTGGTCGATTTGGAGATCAAGAGGGCGCCACTGAGGGTCACTTTTCACTGCCTTTTATCTGTCCTTGGCAGACTTTGGTGACTCCCCAGTTTTCAGGTTTGCCCAATCCAGGGGTCATTGACCCTCGTGAGACTTCCCCCCTCGGTGGCTACTGGATGGCATCTGTCAGCCCCAGGGGTCATCCGCATGTATGTGCAGGCTTGGGAGTCCATTGATGAATTGTGAATAGGGCTCTGGGAGTGGTCGATTTGGAGATATTCAGCCCAAAAGTTGGTCCCCGGCGTTGATTAACTCAGGCCAGGGTTTCTAGCCCTTGATCAGTGAGGTTTAGAGATTTCCCGGTTATTACATTGTCTTCTATTGAGTTCTTCTGTTGGTTGAATTGCGGGTTTCTTAGGTGTTAATTGCTGCCTGCTACCGTGTTACACATTCAATCACTGATTCACTCGCTCTTTCAGGGGCCAGCCTGATACAGAGAAGGGCAGTTTGATTCCTGCCCTTGTTAACATTGTTACAATGTATAACTTACTTATGAAACTAAACACATTTAGTTGAAAGGTGAGGAGTATAAAATATAAGCTACAAATGCCATGGCACACAAATAGATAAAAATACCAAAATACAAGGGGAGATACAAAATGCACACGTACAAATTTTAAAACACAATTCCTTATCTTAAAGTGAAAGAAAGTGGAAGGAAGAAAAGGTAGAAGAGGAAAAACATATTCAAAGAGGGGAGAGCAAATTCAGACAAGAGGAAAAGGGGACTTTCTGCTACAGGATTGTTGGTGGGGGCAAAATGGCTCTCTTCTTTAAACATTACTATCCAGACCGAGTTATGGGTTTCTAATGTAATAGGATTTTGTACAGGCTATACTGCCGTTGGAGCCCAGATGTGAGCTGGACTTTCCCAAAACACATTTTTAACTTTAACTTATGAAAACTTTTTCTTCTGTTTGTGAGATGCATCTATATAGATCTTGGTTATGTATCAATCAGGAAGCAGCGCTTAGCAGCAGCTGGGGAAAATAAGCCCATGGTTTTCATCATTACAATTCAAGGGAAAGCAGCTTCACTTGATATATTCAGATCAAACAAGCTTTTTTTTTTTTTGGGTGAACAGCAGATAATATGGGAAAAGACTATTTCATCTTAAGTCATGCTAAGCCATGTAAAACCCTTATCATAGCTGTTTCCCTGGCTGCAGAGAGTCATTTTGACAAGGCCGCATGGATGCACTGTATTTTTCTGAGAACTGCACAAGAATGGGACTTTGAAAGTTTGTTCAATAGGCTTGGATTCTCTCCATCAAGAATTTATACAGGATTTTAAGTTGTAGCCACTGTAGTCCAATACCATTTTATGCAAATCTTTATTCAGTTTTGATAATTTAACTATTTGCGGTGTTTGCTGAGGAACAGATGCAAATGTGTTTTTAACTTAGAAGGTTTATTTTATGCTTACCTCTCTATTCATCCAAACTTGGGTAAAATGTTTGACAGCTTAGGGGAGAGAGAATGCTGCTGTCAGATTAATTAATAAATTGCAGGGGTGTCTGGCACTCTTCTTTGCAGCCTTTAATAACTGTAATGATTCATAGCTGTTTAGTAGGGTGAATACTCTTATACATACTAGTATGCACAGTGTAGGTAATCATTCCCCAGTTGTATTTCTATTAAATGTTCCCATTTTGATGGTTACTTTTAGGACTTAAATGATTTATTTTTTTATTCTATTTTGGTTCAGGGTTAGCTGCACTTGGACCCCTCTTTGGATTGGATCCTGTAAGTGAGGGGATCTGCTTTTTTACTTCTCTCAGTACAGATTCCCCTATTTTTTTTTCCTTTTGTAGACTACTTGAGCCAGCCCTGTTCAGCAACAGTGAGTCCTCAGCAAGTCCAGGGGGAGTTTTGGCACCAGGAAGAGACTTCCCTTTGAGAGATCTGGCCAGTAGGTAAATACAGTGAATCACAGAATCATGGAAAATTATTTAAATAATCATGGGTTGGAAGGGAACTCAGGAGGTCATCTAGTCCAACCTCCTGCTCAAAGCAGGACCATCCCCACTAGATCATCCCAGCCAAGGACTTCTCTATCTGGGTCTTAAAAATCTCCAAGGATGGAGAGTCCACAATCTCTCTGGGTAATCTGTTCCAGTGCTTTACGACCATCCTTGTGAGAGAGTTTTTCCTAATATCTAACCTAAACTTCCCTTGCTGCAACTTGAGACCATTGCTCCTTGTTTTGTCATCTGTCACCACTGAGAACAGTCTAGCTCCAGCCTCTTTCGAACCCCACTTCAGGTAGTCGAATGCTGCTATTAAACACCCCCACCCCAGTCTCCTCTCCTCTAGACTAAATAAGCCCAATTCCCTCAGTCCTTCCTCAGAAGCCATGTCCCCCAGCCCTCTCACCATTTTTGTTGCCCTCCACTGGAATCTCTCCAATTTGTCCACATCCTTTCTGTAGTGGGGGGGCCCAAAACTGGACACAGTACTCCAGATGTGGCCTCATAAGTGCTGAATATAGGGGAATAATCACTTCCTTTGACCTGCTGGCAACGCACCTACCAATGCAGCCCAGTATGCTGTTAACCTTCTTGGCAACAAGGGCACCCTATTGGCTCATATATTCAGCTTATTGTCCACTGTAACCTCCAGGTTGTTTTCTGCAGAACTGCTGCCCAGCCAGTCAGCCCCAGCCTGTACTGGTACATGGGATTGGTGCATCCCAAATGCAGGACTTTGCACTTGCCCTTGTTGAACCTCATGAGATTCCTTTTGGCCCAGTCCTCCAATTTGTCTAGGTCACTATGAATCATAGCCCTACCCTCCAGCATATCTAACTACTCCCCTCAGCTTGGTGTCATCTGCAAACTTGCTGAAGGTGCACTCCATCCCATTTTCCAGGTCGTTGATGAAGACATTGAATAAAACTGGCCCCAGGACCGACCTGTGGGGACTCTGCCTGAGACCGGCTACCAACTGGACAGAAAGCAATTAATCACTCTCCTTTGAGCCTGATGATCCAGGCAGTTTTCTATCCACCTTACAGTTAATTCATTTAACCCATGCTTCCTTTGGATTTGAATTTAGAACTGGACAGTTCTTTAATGAATAGTTTAACCACTGAAAAATGTGTAAAAACATAAGGAGTGCTATCCTGGGCCAGACTGCAGGTCAGTTTTGCTCAGTGTTCTTTTGTTTCCCAGTGCTAGGGAGTGGATGGTAAAGGCCCTGGCTCAATGTCCTGCCTCTACCCACGTGCTGGGAAGAGCCGGGGCTGCACCAAGCAGCTGACAGGAACAGCACCAGCAGTGGAGCAGTGGCAAAATTTGGTGTGGATGCAGCATCCTCCCAGTGCTGCCGGCAGCTGCTCTGAGCCCAGCCCCCACCAAGAAGAGCCCCGTGCAGCCTGCTCCTTCCCCCCCTCCCCCACCTGCAGATCCTGGAGGCATGCCCCCCAAGCCCTCCCGGGAAGCAAGCAGTGGCAGGAGCCACCTCCCCTCCCCCATGAGCCATGGCTCTGTTTACCCACCCCACCTGGGCAGTGCCTGCCTCTGCCCTCTCCTTCACTACGGGGGGCATTGATCTGCCAGCCCCACGCCCCTTCCGTCCCTGCTCCTCCTCCACCACACCAGATTTACCAGCTGGAGGCAGCTGTATCAGAAATTGGATCAGTACCAGCTGATTTGCCTCCTTAAATATCAGCTATCGGTATCGGCCCCAAAAATTTCTATCGGTGCACCCCTAGCAAATACATATGCAAATAAATCCTCCCCTCACATACTCCACATTGTTCACAATAACTCACCAGTGAGTGAGTGAGAACCGGGTCACACACCACTGCAACAACAGCACCAAGAGCAGAAGAGGTTCCCTTCCCTGCTGGAGTCTAGCAATTAGAGAGAGGGGCCTAAGCAGATGCATGTCTATTGTAAATCTGAATGTTACAGCATGCTGCACCAAGACCTGCTTCTGGTGATTGGTTTTGACTTTGTCTTGTATTTTTTCCCACTTCAGCTTCAGATATGAAGTTTTTTGGGTTTTTTCCTTTAAATTTCTCTAGTGTTTGGTATTACTTCCCTTGCGTGGATTCTTCCAGTCCCCACAGAGTTACTGAATGAAACAACACGGGTAAAGTGCTTCAGAAAAACTGATGTCTGTTTGGTTTAAATATGGTTTAAGGTTATCTTCAGCCACTGACTTAGGTTTCTGCAGACCTGCAAAAGCAGATGACTAATTCAACTCCTAGTTTTCCTTTAGCAAGCAATACAATAGCCATCAAACAAGCAGGTTCACAAAAATCATAAATGTTTGTACAGATTTCTCCCATGCTCTTAATGCAATTTTCTTTGATCTTGGATTTTTTTAAATATGCAGGCTTTCATCAATATGTACATGCCTTGTATATTAAGTAGAGAGAATATTCCAATTATTTAATGTAGCCAGTGTTTTTCATTGGCGGATATCTTTTCAATTCCTGAGTAAATGACTCCCAGACACTTTGTGGAGATACCAAGCAACATCAGGTCTCTTCATTTGGACTTTGTTTGAGGCTGTTAGTACAGGGCACTTTTAAAAATGAAGTGACATTTGGTCATCTAGAAATCTGCACTTCATTTTAGATGTTATGTTTGAACTTTTTGGTTGCACATCAGTATTTAATACCTTAAAACCTATCATTCTTTGCTGATAGAAATGGAAAATCCCAAGTTGTTAAGAAATGTAATTTATAGTTCTCTCTTTTCATGCAAGTGTCACACCAAACAAAAGGGAGAAAAATGGAAGGGTCTTGGATTTTGTTTGGATGGATCTTCTTATAGAACAGGGCTCTTATATATTATGCCTTTTTGTGGTGACAGTTGTTTTGAACTTTTTGCATCAGGCACCAAGTTGAGTCTCATGTCTTCTTTAGAACAATAATCTGGCTATTTAAACACGTGAGAGAGGGTCATATCCCATGGCTGCACCAATCTTAGATATTTGTTCAAGGCGACTTTCTACTAATCCTTACTAAAGTCCCAAAATGTTTGTAGTAAAATCCCAGTAGTATGTATGATCTAATGGGACAAAGTCTAGTGAAATATCTGCATCCTGACTGAAATAGTGAATTCCTGATAAATCCATTGCTTTGACTGTGGCCTTGGTAGGGGCAGCATGACACGTTTTGATTCAGTAATCTAAAAAAATCTGAGTTGGAGGGCTTGCTCTATTTATGGACAGATGGAGTAATTAAGCTGTCTACAAAGAGACATATTGTATTTGACCAATGCCTTTATGCTGTGTGTATGCATACCTTGATTTGACATCTAAATCCTGTTCATTTAAATGAGGGGAAACATGCAATAGTATCTAATTCTGTCTTAATCCTAACAAGACTTAAACTGTTTCACAAGGCAGGGAGCAAACTTGTTTGAGGATCTTTAATACCTCCATTCTTCATAGTATATTGGTTTATGGGTAGACTAGAACACTGCAGCTAATGTCATTCTCGAATACGACACCCAAATTACCTTTTTGCTATTAATATTTTAATCAAATTCACAGTAGATTACTGCAGCTAATCCTCATTATTAGCACTGAATCTTTGAAGTCCCGAAGACTGCAGTCCCTTTTTAATATTTTTCCTGTCTCCATTTATAGGAAAAAAAAACCCACTAGGAAATTCCACATAAAAACGTATGCTAAGAGTATTAAGCCAAGTACCAAGTACTGCCTTCAGAAGCCTGCCCGTGCAATCTTATCTTTGTTTTACTGGTATCCATGTATTATGAAATTTATTCTAAGATTAGAAATTAAACAATTCTTTGTAAGAACTTCCCTTGCTAGTAAAAGGCTGTTGTGTAACCTACACAAGGAGGCATATTTAAACTTGAGGTCTTTTACCATGTAATTTCTCAAAATACAAATGAAATATACAGCCTTTATACTTTTTGAAGAGAGGTCAGAGGGTCATGGGATGACGTATGGTGATATATGAACTCTCCATTGATGTTTCTAATGTGTCACACCATAGTTTTTCCCATTATTTTTCTAAGCCATTTCCAAAAATTAGTAACCTGGAAAATCAGGCATTTAAGGTGTCTTTTGAATGTGTCACAATCAGCAGTAAGTTTAGACAGTTGCTTCTGAAATATCATTCCTTGTTTACTTCAGACAATTACAGCTGATTTTGACAGATTGGCTTGCCTTTCTCATTATGGATAGTTTAGACACTGTCAGATTAATTTAATGCTCTGTATCACCTTAATTATCTCAACATTTCCATACCAGTTTCTGAATTTTTTAGATTTACATAGACTAAAACATCAGCTCTTTGTTTATCAGTTCCTTCTTTGCTTTCAGAAAAGTTTTTCATACTTGTGAAGAAACATGACAAAACAACAAGGCATAATGCTATTAGAAATGAAATTGAAACATAATGATTTGTGAACACCAACATTTTTTTATTAAATAACCTATTCTAGGAAATTTGCATTTTATTAGTGCATATCATGCCTGGTATGGAATATCTGATGAAGTATGGGTCAGGAAGGTTTTTGTATATTTCATGTAAAATAAAGCCCCACTATGATTAAAAACATTGAGTCCATATTTAAAATCTAATATTTCAAACCTGGCTTGCATGTTTTATGTTTGAGGTCAAATTAAGATTAGGTTCTAGGTAAATCCAATAGTGCTTAAATCTGAGACGTTCTTATGTTGCCTCAGTTCCACATGGAGGATTTTTTGAAAAAGTGGATTTGTCTGGTTTCCTTGTCATCTTGGGCCAGAATCTCATGGGAATGGATTTTTCCATGATATGTTCCTTAGGTTTAATAATAGGCTTTGAGGTGAAGTTTCTTATCTGAAATTCATGAGCGTTCAGATTTGGCCAGCTCCTAATCTGAACCTGAATTTTAGAGGACATCATGCAGGGGAGGATTTGGGTGGGATGGGCATGCAGCAGTGCAGTTGCACCCTTTCTACCACTGCTGCCTCTATCCCTAGCTGACCCTGGTACAGGGATCCCTAGAGCCACTCCTGCCCTGTTCCAGCTGTGGTCTGGGCTTTGTGAGTTGCTAGGCTCAGCAGGGGACAGTGACAGTGGTGTGAAGGTTCCTCCTTCTAGTGCCTGTTCCCTGTCTGCTCCTCCTCTGTAGGTGTCTCCCAATGGCTGGGAACAGGTGCTGGAAGGATGAATGTGCATGCTGCTACTACTGTCCCAGGCCCCTGACTCACTTCTGCTCTGAGCTGCAGGGAGCAACTGTGTGGGGAGTTGGGCTCAGCTGGGGACACCAGTGGCAGTGCTCAGTTTCTTCCTTCCAGTGCCATCTCCTGGCTAGTGGGGGGGACACTGAGAGTGGTATGGGGGAGAAGCGGATAATGGCTAGGTGTGGAATGGGTTGAAGTGAAGATACTGTGAGATTAGATAGAAGGAGATCAGAATATACCACCAGCTAGTACCCACAAATGATAAAAATTTGTTGAAATTGTTCCTCCATTTTCTTGGCCATCTGGAGTCTCTCACTGGTTTCTCCCTGCAGTTTATGGAGGTTTTCATGCACAGTTCTCCCTCTGGAGAAAGTGGAAATAAGGACTGGAAACAAGGTCTCAGCTAAGCTCCTTTTATCATCTCTTCCTGCTTTTCTTTTTTTCTTTCCCTTCACTGGTTCTCTAAGTCTCACTGGAGTTGACACCTTGGGGGCTTATAGAAATTATTGATATCACTAACTTTAAGCACTTTACACAAAGCGGTTAAAGTGTCAGTGTTGTTGAAAGTAAACAGATGTTTGGTGTGGGTCTGAGCTTCCATGCACTAACTGAAGCTAGGCGACAGGGGGCAATGAAACCTACTCTGGAAGCCCAGTGGCTGGGCCAGCTGGTGTGTCTGGGCTTGCTTCTCTACCCACCTGGAAACACCAGCAGCCAACCAGGCTGCCAGGGATTCCACCATGTGGAGGGGCTCTCTTAGGGGGTGGACCCTTGAATGGTGCCATTGCGCACTGGGGATCCACTCCTTGGCATGGGGATGCAAACCAGGGCCCTCTAGCCCCCAGTGGATGTGCTCTCCCTTCCCTCCCTGGCTGCACAGGGAGGAGACTCTTTGCCTCTTCTCTGTCGCAGACTAGAGGCATGACAGGTAACCCTCAGGAAAATACCATGATCGTTCAGGTGGTTTTCCTAGTTGCAGGGGAAAAGCATTTTCTTAGCAGGGAGTAGTACCTTGACTGAGGTAAGGCATAGTTAGCCTCCCACTTTCACTTCCAGTGGGAAGATCTTGGCTATATGCCAACTTTAGGGAAATAGGAGACTCCTCCCTAGCTTGCTCCTGCAGCCATATGCCTGAGGGCAAGCAAAACTTGGGGGCATCCGAACCCCAATCCTCCAGGCTTGGGCCTGCACACAGGAGGTCTGCCAAAGGATTTGGAAGCATCTGACACCCCAGGTAGGGGTGAAGGATGTTTGCTGGTAGTAGGGCCACGTACGGTTCTTGAACGACTCGCGGATTTGGAATTTATCTGGCTGATTTGACTTGGGACATGAAAAATTTTCCGTAAAAAAGGTAACCTTGTAGGGAACTGTATACAAATTCCTTAAGTGCTCTAATTTATAGCACCTTCATTTATTATATTTTTTAATGAGCGTTACTTTTTCATATGATCAGCCATTAAAAAAGTGCTCTGCAGCTGTGCATGTGTGTTAGGACATGGTTGTAGCGCACTTTCAAGGGCCAGATCATACAAAACATGTCACTTCTGTCTGTGCCTCTTATTTCTATTTGGGAATATGAACCTGTGGTTTGTTTGGAAATGAATTCAAGTCTGTAGCTTGCTGACAATAACAAAATTATTTAAGAATCCCCCTCAGTGGGATTAGAAAGTTTAGTGGCAGAGCTATGTCTGTTGGGGGTGTTTTTTGCTATTACAAACCTTATTACAGCTAGAGTTAAACAAGGGTATATAGTTTTATCCTGATGTTGTTTGTGCTGTTCAGGGAATCAGTAGAGTTAAAACAGAAAATTTCCCAGTAGAATTTTAAATCAACCCACCAAACAAATAACAAGAGTAGTGTTAATTTCTACAGAATAACTGACATAGCTTTGCTGGGTAAAGGCAAAACAGAGCATACATTTGCCTCCCTCATCCAAGCATGTATGTTATTTGTGACTGTTAGGGATTCAGTAGTTTTTTCAGGGGTGAGGGGGGAAAGCGAGGAAGAAATTGCTAACCCTTTGAATAGTGTGACCTCTGGATATAAACGATACAGCTAATGCTGGCCAGTGGAGCTATTTGCTTTAGTGTCATCAGCACTGATGCAAGAAGTACTATTCCTCTCCATTGGTAATCATTGCATGTAATTTTACATGCACAGATTTTTGAAGTTTTGTGACAAGAATCCTTGTGAAGAAAACTTACCTGTGAAGTTTACTTATTCTCCATTTGCTATGGTCTGAAGCATAGGTAAAGTCTTTGCTTTAGCTGGCAACAAACTATCAGATGACGGTTTATATCTGCTTTGTTTTCAGTTCTTTTATTCTTGTTTAATAATTTTGAAGGGACTCCAATCGTTTTTGTTTCTCTTTGTTGTAAGCTCCTCAGGGCAGGGACCAATTTTTAATGGTGTTTTTTACTGTATAGTACCACGCTCATTCTTGATGCATAATAAACATGAGTCTCATTTAAAGTTTTGAAGAGAAGCTTGTTTATTAAAAGTGAATCATAAGAGGGGAGGTTTTACAAGGTGGAATGTTTTGGAATGATTCAGTTGCTCCTTGGGATTGAAGGTACTTTGAATTGCTGACGTGAACTGTGTGTGTCACATTTGAGCTAGCTGTTGGGTGCTGTGATAGAATGCTTGGGGCATGTCAGTCTAAGGGTCAAGCAAAATTGACAACTAATAAGTTAAAAAAAGAAAAAAAAAGCAATTCTATCTGGGTAGGTAAAATAGAAGTTAGTTGCTTTCAGGATGGGGAAATGATTTATGAGCTATACCCAAGAATGGTGGACACGGAACTCAGAAGTTGCTTTGATGGGTAAAGGAATGTCTACTATAGTGTAGATTGTAACAGCTTGTGAAATGCTGGGTTTGGAGACCAACAAAGGTGGAGAACAACAAATGGAAGGCAAATTCTTGTAACGGAGACAAAAATATTTGTTTCTTCCAGATGGTACTCCAAATGAAATGTTGATATAATTGTTTCTTGAAATAGTAAAAAATGCCTACACTTCAGATTTGCAAGCAAGCAAAATAAAAGGTAAAGAGAAATCTCTGGGAGGAGTTTGAAGGAGGCTATGCCAGGGCTGATCAAAGAAATAGAGGAGGAACCAATTTCTTGCTGAGATAAAAGATTTTCTTTTCTCTAACAGGGGTTTTCAAACTTTTTAAACAAGTGTACCTTTTTGGTCTCAAAGTTTCAGCTCATGTACCCCTTTATATATTTTTCTTGTTTTTAAGGGGGATGGGGGGGGGGATATAGAGGCCCCTACGGTGAGGGAGGGAGTGGGGCTGGGGCAGGGGCAGGTGCTGCATAGGCAGAGGGAGAAAAAATTATTTGGGGAGTCTGAGTGTGCATGTGTGCACACATACCCTGCCCAGCAGATAAGTCTGTGGAGGAAGGCGCAGGGTGAGGGGAAAGGGCTGTGTGTGTGTGTGTGGGGGGGGAAGGCAGATTGAGGCCCCCACAGTGAGGGAGGGGGCAGGGCAAAGGCAGGAGAAAGGGCTGGGGGGAGTGGGGTCTGACTGGGGCCCCACTCACCCCAGGCCCTGCTCCTGCCCTGCTCCCTCCATCACCATGGAGGCCTCAATCTGCCCCCTCCATGGTGGTGAGGGAGGGAGTGGGGCTGGGGATCGAGACCTCACAGTGCAGGAGGGAGTGGGGTAGGAGCCGGGGTGAATCATTCACCCCTGCCCCACTCCCTCTTGCACTGTGGGGATTGTCCCATGACCAGGCCTGGCTCAGCCCAGCTGAATGGGGCTCCAGCCAGGCTGGATCATGGGAAAATCAAAGCCCAGCAGCTCACCCAGGGGCACAGTATGGGGGAGCCAAGGTGGGGACACATGCTCCCCCTTGGCTCCCCCACAGCATGCTCAGTGGTGGGAGCCCCCCACTCACATGCCCCTGGATGAGCTGCTTGTGTTCCCTTCGAGCCCAGTCGCAAAGAAAGTGAGGGAGGGTGAGCAATGAGTTGAAGGAGGGAGTGGGACTTGGGCCAGGGAAGGCACTGTGCATCTGGAGTGGGGCACAGGACTGAGCTGAATGGGGGGAGGCGGCATCTCTTGCTTCTATGCACACCACTGGGAGGACGTGGGGACATGTTCCTCCTGAATCTGCATGGAGGGCAGGGCAGGCTGTGGCTGTGGGCTGGGACTGGGGCTGTGCCAGGCTCTGCTCAGGGCAGACGGTGGTGGCACTGGGAGTGGGGCTATGGGAGGGGTTGCAGCCCCCTCCAAATTTGTTGTAGCCCCCCCAACTTCACCTAGTGCAGCCCAGCCCAGTACCCCCACTGGGAACAGCCTGGTGCTGCCCTGGTCCCAGCCCGCAGCTGCCGCCTGCCCCACTTCATGTGCTTATCTGGGGGCACACCGCTCCCATATCCTCCTGGGGATGCACATAGCGGGGTGTTGGGGGGGCAAGTTGGGGGGCTGGCATGTGGCAGCTCCTACCACTGCCACCACCACCACCACTGTCCCACTTGGCTGTGTGCTGCACTGCTTTCCCATGGCAGGTTGTGGCTCTGTGGGTTGCTGATGGGCCTTGCACCTGGCCAGTCATGTGCCACCTGGGGCAAACACAAAACACACTCCCCACCCCCCCATCATTCAGACCCTCACAGCTCTGCTAGGGGGGTAGTGGCCAATTGGGAGAGTGAGCTGTGGTGGGGGGTGGGGAGGCACTGCGGTGTGGTGTGGAGGGCCAGTGGTGCCCAGCGCATCCCTCCCCCTTCCCCTTCCCCTTCCCTGGGTAACAGGCAAATGCGCCAGGGGAGATGCCACCACCGTGCCTCTGGGCATGCTCTGTCCCCACCTGTACATACTCCCTACAACCTTTCTAAGTACCCCTGGGGGTACACGTACCCCGAGTTGACAACTCCTGCTCTGTAACAAGGATGAGAGCCTGCCTTGTTTAGCTTCACATCTAATTTTGTTAGTCAAACTATTTTTATTGTTTTATTACTATTCAGTCATCTAATTTTGTTTTTTCCAAAAACCTGTTGTCACTTTAATAACTTCACACAGGCCACCCCACACCTACTGTAGAGAAGTAAATGCAAGGAAGAGAAGGCATGTGCTGAGAGTGAGATAAAGTGAAGATAACATCTGTGGAATAAACGCTTTAGTAGAAGCCTCTTTCTCTTTCCTGAATGATGTTAGCAAAAAATACCTATGTCTTTTGAACTTTGTTTTTGGAAACAGCACAAGCAAATGTGGAAATTTTCAGCTGAAATGGTTGAAGCTTGTCAGAATGATCAGCAAATTAGGAGTTTGTTAATGGAAAGTTTCATGTAAGCTTTTAGGATATGTTGGTCTAGTAGAAGGACAGAACAGACTCCAGTACGGAAAGAAGGGAACTGGGAGATCAACTTCTTGAATTATAATCATAGGTGTGTTACCAAATTACCCTGCTACCTGAATGTGCCACTCAGCCCCTTTGTATTTCCATTTCCCCATCTTCAGAATAGACTTAATACTGGTTTATAGGATGTTGTGAAGCTCAGTGTGTGCTTTTAGAGTTCCAGGTAAGGTTCAACAGAAATGTAAAGGTTACTACCTTGTTGAAACTTAGTGTCTGCACTTTAAAGGTTAATATAAAATAAATTTAGCTCAGAACATTGCTTAGACAGCTTTTAGGGTAAAGATTTCAGAGATTAATTCTGACAATCCAGTGGAACACACCATATGTCATCTTTGAAAAGTGAAGACAGTATTCCTTCTGGTCTTTGTTATGCGCTTAATGAGGTTAGAGAAATGTCCTTTGCTTCTTATGAGAGACACAGGTAACAGGCCTTGTTTTGAAAAACACAGATCAACAATGGATCTTTAGTAAGAAAATAAATTGAATTATGCCACTGTTTTTGTTTGTCTAAATATGACTTTCATGACAAAATTATTTAATTGTAATTGCTCATGTAAAACATAATTTATTACACCTCACAGTGGAATCCAGTGAGATTACTGACTGCTCATTTTGTGTTTTAAGATGTCTTAGGCTGACGTGATAGCCTGATAGATTTATCAAAGATGTAGAAGCTCTGGATTGCAGAGCTGCCTGTAGGTTGGGAGTGTTGGAAGGATGATTCTCATTCCTTAGCTGCTGAGTGAGGAGAAGTTACATGCCTCTCATTTCAGCATCCCCCCTGGCCAATTATATTGTGACAACGCACTTTCATTGCCTCTTCAGCTGCCAAGCAAATATAATGAATGTGGCTGCATAGAAACGGGAAATGGGCTTCATATGAGAAAAGGGACTTGGGAATAAATTGTGCATATGAACAACTTCAGACCATCCCCCTCTGCCATATGGACCTCCTTAGTGGGGACTTGGAGACCATTTAAGATAGGGACGGACATTCAAAAAGCCTCAGCCTGAATTGGTTCAATCTTTGCAGGTTAGTCTAACCTGGCTAGGCTAAATCAGTTTTGTAACCACACAGACATCCCAGAAATGCAGGCACATGCCTGCAGTGGCTCAGGCTAGAAGCTGGGGGGCACTAGAGCAGCCCTCCTTTCCCTTCCACACAGCTGAGCTGAGGGGGCCATGGCTAGTCTCCGGCAGGAGGCTCTGATTAGGGAGGGGTTTGCCCCCCCACCGCAAACAGCCCAGCAGAGAATGTTTATCACCCCATTAAGGTAACAGAGGGACATTACCAGCTATCTGTGGATTCTGCCTTTGTCCTGGTGTCATAGCTTGGAGGTAGCCAGCATGTGGTCTGCTAGCTAATGCTGAGAGGTGTCTGTGAGGAACAGGGGAATGCCTGCTTAGCAGAGCGTGGGGAGGGAAGTGGGGGAGCAGGCAGATGCCTTGTGCCTGCAAGTCTCTGCCAAAACTGCAGCCAGGGAACGCCACTCAGCCCAGAGAGCATGCCAAGATGCTGGGGAATCTGATTTAATTTAAACCAGCAAGGGGTCTGGGACAGACATTGCACAAACTGGTTTGAGCCAAGTCAGTTAAGTCTGATACTACGTTCAACCAGGTTTATCTCAAACCAGTTTCAGCCATTCTTAAACTGGTTTATATGCACTGAACATCTGTTCTGTTAGAGGCTTAAACCAGTTTCTGATCACTTAAACTGGTTTGTATGTAACATCTCTCCCTAGCCTTTGCCACCATCCTATCCAATCTGAACTATGTATTTATATAACTTTCACTTTTATTGTGCCTGTACAAAAATGTTTCTAAAATAGGAATCTTTAATATTATAGGACCACAAGAAATGTTACCTTTGTTAGGTCTTTCACCTCTGTAGTTATTGCCATTGTGTAAAGTTACTCCAAGGAAATCAAACTTTTTTTCTATTAAACATTTCTACATTTAATATAGTTGAAAACTATGAAAACTAATATAGCAGCTGAAAATTTTAAGTTCACTAGATGAATATTTATGTCTTCATTTTTTATAGCCTTTTTAAGGTGTGAAACTTCCACAAAATGCAATCTTCCTCCAAATGTTTCCAGTTTTTCATCAAAAGTAAAAAAAAAAATGAAGTTTATATTTCAGGGATTATTATTCCTTATTAGAAAGCAAGCCCAGGCAGAAACAACAAAGGGAGTCTAGCGTCAATCTTTCAATATCAGACAGAAAATGTGGAAGCTTTAAATTTAAGCAAATCAAATGAAATATTTGTAAATAAAAACTGGCTATTTTTTTAAACAAAAGAAAGCCTTTACTTGAATTAATGTGATCTAGTTTTGAACAAAGAACTGAGAATATATTTTCAGCTAAGCAGGTACTTAACTTGTCAGCACTGTTTCCTCAGTTTTCCATTATGAGATTCTGTTACCCTTTACAACCGTATATACATTTTTATTATTACTGGTATTAGGGACCCTCCCCTGCTGTCCACTCCCTTCCTCCCCTCCTCCCCCTCAAGAATAAAGAAAAAGAAAAGAACAAGCTGTGAAGTGAGGCAAGGTGAAAATTCAATAACTGCAAGAAAAATTATTGGGATACGGTCCCACAAAGCCACAGGAAATTTTAGTTTTTAGAAAGAGTAATAGTTTGCAGAATACAACACAGATAGGTCTAATTTAATGGAGACCTGCTGATACCAAGGATGGATGATGACAAGAACAGTCATACACAGTACAAAGCGCAATGACATACCGTGAATGAGTGCATGAGAAACTGCAGCACTAATAACGTAGGTGATTCTCACAATTGGTTTACTATTGTTGGAAGAACTAGCAATTTTCTAAAGTCCAGAATATCGGGGTACTTACAAGTCAATAATGAAATAAAGCCTTGACAAGGTGGATGAGATAAAAAAAAAAAAAAAAAAAGTGGAAGTTTTCCAAAAGCTCATTGAGATGTCTGATTTGAGTTTTAAAATAGGTTTTAGGTCTGAAAAAGAAGTTCAAGCTTGCTGCTGAATAAGGAATGGAAAGAATAAATATGGTAAAAGAATCAGAATTGAAAAAGCAATGATGTGCCTACTGAATTAAGTGCTGGAAGATGTATGCTAAACTGGATGGCCTGTAGGAGTATGAGTAATAATTGGCTACTAACAGAATTTAAAGAATCTTACTTGTAAAGGATACAATTTCTAGATAGAATATTATTTTTTACATATTCTATGGAGCAGGATATTGGACTAAGATCTTATCACACTTCTGAACTGTCCTGTTGAACATGTAGTACAGAATCCTTTTCACTTTATGTGCCTAAATGGCATGTATGCATAGGGTTGTGTGAAGCTTCAGGTGCTGATTCAATCTGGAGGAGATTTGGCTTGATTTGGCGGCCAAATCTGCAAATCCAAGTTGAATTGGGAGACCAATAAAAAGGTCTGAATTGATTCGAAGCTCTCTGAATTGATTTGGAAAAGATTTGGAGAGCTTTGGAGATTTGGGCAGCCCTACTCACCACTGCAGGGAGCTGGACCAGGATTCCATGCTGGGAAGTAGGGGGTGGGGAGCGAGGGCTGGAGGAGGGGGAAGGGAACAATAGGGGATCCCCTCCAGACCCCATCCCCTTCCTGCTCCCCCAGCCCCCCTGAGTGCCCCCAACCCCCACCTGCTCTCCCAGCCACATCAATGGCTGCCCTGTCCAGCCTCAGTGTCCCAGGAATTAAAAATAACTCCCCCCCCCACCCAAACCCGGCACTCACCGGCTCCTGCCAGGTGGGGGGGGGGAGAGGGGGCGATCACTGTCCCCCGAATAATCCAAATCTGAAGTGAATACTAGCTGCTTCTCACAGGCCTAGTACGCACCCATGTGACTACAAGAGGAACTGGACTCTCCCAAATTTTTGCCCAATACCCTAATAGGGCACTTCTCCAAGGACCTGGAAACCCAGGTTTTAATTTCCCTTCATCCAAAGGGAGATTTTATCAGCACTTTCTGCTTCTCAGCACAGTTTTCTAATCACCATCTCACAGATTAGGCATTATCTGGATCTCTCTCAGTCCTCTTCTTGATGCTAACTCTTTGGGCAGCCAAGAGATGAAGATATAAGGGTCATGAGGAAAGAAACAAGTCAAAGGTGTGTGTGTGGCTTTGAAAGATAGATTCTGCCCTGAATGGGTGAGGGCCCAGGTTTGTAGCCTTGCTCCCAGTAGGAGACAAACTTCCTCACTGCTCCCAGACATCTTGGTTGTTAAGGCACTTTTCTGGGAGGCCATAGTTGAAGGTTCAAATACCCTCTATGTGAGGGGGGTCTAGAAGCTGGATCCTGGGCCAAGTGACCTAAACATTTGTCTATTGGGCTAAAACATGGGCTAAACATACTCCCCCTTCATACTGGTTTCAGCCGGTATGTGAGCAGGGTGATTCTATTTCCAAAACCCTGCAAAATACCCCCCCCCAAAAAAGCAATCATGTGGCCTGAAGTGAAATTAGGATTCTGTTCCTTTGGGTTTTCCCAATGATAAGAGTCCCTACTGTTTAACAAGCTTTGGTTGGTGGTGTTTGTAACTTCTGGTGTGTAATCATAATGCATTTATTTTATTTTTTTCATACTATTCCTTTTACAGTCATTCTATCTGGTTCTGGGTATAACTATAAACTGCATCTGATTGGAAGGCCTAGTGGCAACATGGTGGGGCTGCTCGTGGTGAGGTAGCTTTTATAAAATACCACAATGTTGCAACCTCCAGAGTAAGGTGAGTATAGGGTGACTCAAAACCCTAGCCCCCCACTGCCCTGTGGGTATTTCTTGGTTGGAGAAAGGCTAAGGGACACCACCCTAACAGAAATGGACCATCACTGAGGCATAAAGCGGTCAGCAGCAGTTCTTATCTGTTGCTCTCTGGCAGAAGCTACAGCCATTGAGGCACTGAACATCTGGACTTGGTCTGGCCTTTGGATTCTGTCTCAACAGGTGTTTGTACACATGCTCTGGGAATGGGGGGAGGGTGGGGGGGTACTCCGAGAGCCGCTCTAATTAAAGCATCTGGAGCATCTCATGTATCAGCATCTTCGTGCTGAAAAATGGTCGTGGGGGCACTTTAAAGCTTGTTGAATGAGCTTTAGGTAAAATGCCCCCACCATGTTTAAGTGCGGGAATCCTAACACATAAGATACTGGAGTCTACTAGAGCACAGTAATTACCACATTCTAGCAGACTCAATTGAGTCTGCTCCAATGTGCTGTAATTACAGCACACTGAAGCAGCCTTGCTGCATGTGTGTAGGCACCCAAAGGTCTAAGTGGGGGTGGGGATGGTAGGTCTTGGACAGCTTCCACTCCTCCATATGTATGCATTGAAGCTCCCGGTGTGGTGATTACAGGACTCTGTACAAGCAGATTCATCAGGCACCTCACTAGACCTCTCATGCATACACCATGATCCAAAGGATCAACCTTTGCCTACACAATTCTATCTACTGCATGTTTAAGAGTACACTGTCTCAACTTGTTTTGTGAGTTTAATTAAATTGGTTGCATTTATGGACGAGCTGCATGCACATGCTGAGAGCTCTGTCATGAAGACCTTTCAATCTAATAAGTGCCCTCCAAACTAAAAGTACTCTTGGTACTGAAAAGCAGAAGGCAGGTGTCTGCTGATCCACTTACGCATTTTTCAGGCATCTCCTCCTCGTTTTTGTCTACTGAGTTGATGAAACGTGGTCCTACACATTCAGTTGCAGCATGTCTCATCTAGAGACAAACAAAGGTTTTCCTGTTGCTTCTTTTCTATTACCTGCAAGAAATGCTCTTAATTTACTTACATGTCAAGGTAGCTTTCATTTGTACTCCCTTAGAATTATCACAATTAAAAGCAAACCACAAGATTTAAAGCTACATTGTTGCTGGAATGGCTGCTTTT
Organism: Alligator sinensis; assembly: GCF_000455745.1. Classification (NCBI taxonomy): domain Eukaryota; kingdom Metazoa; phylum Chordata; order Crocodylia; family Alligatoridae; genus Alligator; species Alligator sinensis. The sequence goes on from NW_005842248.1 coordinate 529,732, forward strand.
TTGAGGTAAAATTATTTTCACAGAAAAGGCAAATGCATGAAAATACTTGTTACTGTGGCAGGCAACAGTTCGATGGTATTTTGAAAGGCTGCCAAAAAAAAAAAAAAGCATGAACACTCTGAAATGTCTAACGCTGGGCCTTCAAATTGCTCCTTGGCATTAAATGTGTTTTGCAGCTGTTATAAAGGTACATCAAAGCTACACACAGTGGGGGAGAAAATTCAAATGAGAGGACAGAGAGAGAATCCTGGTTGCAAATGGTTGATCTGCCTATAGTTAGACAAAGCCAAAAATTGCTTGCTATGAGCTGTTTGATAGAAATGTTGCACAGAAAGCATGAACAGGCCAAGATCACTGCTGGCAAAAGCAGGGTCAATATCACTGAAGTCAGTGACTTGCACCAACAGTGAATTTGCTTCCAGGTTCTAAATGAGTCTTACATCTTTTAATGTCAGAACGTAAAACAGCTTTCATTACAGGCTTTAAATTAACCAATTACACAAGTTCCCAGTCTCTTGGATTAGAAAACAAAAGCTTGCCTCTCTTTCTGTTTTTATCAGGTCTTTGGTTTGTGTCTAAATAACCAAGATGGAGAGCCAGAATACTCTCTTCTCTTTTTGACATTTGAGTCATCCTAATTTGCCCCAATTAGAGGATTTACTACCCTAATTGTCCTTTTTTGCTGGATTCACCACCTCCACCTCCCCTCCCGTACAGTGGCCACTTTTTGCCCTGGGTATACCATTACATCTCTTAGGAAAGGATTTACCACCACTACAGTGACCTACTTCCCTTCCAATTCTTAAGCCTCAAATACTCCATTGGGGACTCTCAAAGTTCCCAATCCCCTTTTTCCAGGGAGGGTCTCCATTACAACGGGCCCCAGCTGCTGGGGCTCCCCCACAACCTGCATGTAGTGGGTAGGGCCCACTGGCCTTGGGCAGGGATCTTCTGGGGGGCCAACCTGAAGAAAAGCAGAGATCACAGTATTTGGGGGGGATTTCCCCATACCCTTTCTTTCCCAGGGGGCATAGGCCTTAGAATAGAGTGTGCATTGGTTACCACTTCTAATAGCCCGGACCAGCCTGTTGTCTACAATATCAGGCCAGGACTTTGAATATACTGGAGTTGGTCCCAATGAGGAGGGAGGCCCCTTTCATCCAATGTGGCTCAGGGCACACTAGGGCAATGGAGTTCACCTCCTTCTCCACTGCAGCCACAGACGTGGGGAACGTGATATGAATTTCCAAGTACCCATGGCATGAGTATGGGTTGTGACTAAGCCCACATAGACCCAGCCCAGTCAGAGGATGCAACACCACATGCTGAAGGTGTTTTTTATAGAACGACTCAAATATGATGGTCACTTGTGACCAACTGTCCAGAATGGCCATATACCTTTGGCCATTCACTGCCACTACGACCTCCATCCTAGGGCCTATTAGTCCTCTGGACAGCAAGTTTGGGAACAGGGCTCAGGAGTCTGGCAGACTCCAGGGTGGAGCCAACTCCCTTCCTCTGTCCCTCCTTTGTTTCCTGCCCCACATCGGGCCTTTAGCCACTGAAAAACTGGGTCCGGGTTGTCTGGCTGTGTATACTGTCAGGCCAAGTGCCTGTATTCCCCACATTTATAACAGATCCACAGCATCCTAGTCCCAGCTTCAGTCTTGGCCTAGGGTGGGGCAAGGGATCAGGGCCAGGGCTGCCCTCCAGGAGGAGACCTTGAGACTACAGCTGCCAACACTGGTGGGAAGGACTCTTCTTTGCCCTGTGGGGGCTCCTCTTCTTGTGGGGTCATCGCCATTACCCAACTAATGGGTCCCTGACATGAGGGGGCTCCCTCCCGGGCCCACATGGCATCCTGGAGGTCATGAATGACTGGTGCTTTCTGAATCTGGGGGGGGACCAGCAGAAGCTGCTGACAGTGGTGACCCTGTCAGAGGGGGCACCAGCTCTACCAACAATATCAGTGTTGGCCATCGGGGGGGGGTACGTGCACCCCTGTGCACCCCCTACCAGTTGCCTATGCTGGAAGTGAAGGATCTCTTCCTCTTCCCTCATTTTTTTCACTAATTGGCTGAAACCAGGAGAGTTGTTTTTTTCAACCAGCCAGATTCAGATCCCTAATAAGGGCTAGGCTGTATCGGGCCCCTATTTGGACCTAGTGGAGCCTCGCATGGTCTACCTCGCTCGGGCTAATGGCTTCTTGCGCAACCACTCTTTGAAACACCTGCTCCAAGCATAACAAATATGAGGATGCAGCCTCGCCTTTGTGCTGGAATGTGCTAAGCAGTTTGTAGTATGCCCCCCCACCCTGGGACAGCCATCTGAACACTTCCTGTCGGGTCTGAAGGCACTGCTGTGTGGTAATACCAGGATTCTGGAGCTGAGCGGTCTGGATGACTCCAAAGGCAAGCTCCCTCAGTATGCCAAGAAGACACCAATGCTTCTTTTTGTCCAGTATCTGCCATGCCATCAGAGTTTCCTGTATGTGCCTGCCCAGGCCTCAAAACCTTCTTATAGTTTCATAGTTTCATACTTGGTAGGGTTGGAAGGGACCTGAGCAGATCATCAGGTCCGATCCCCTGCCATGGCAGAAAAAAGTACTGGGGTCAAACAACCCCAGCGAGGTGTTCATCTAACTTCCTCTTAAAGACCCCCAGGGTAGACCCAGCACCACTTCTCTTGGAAGTTGGTTCCAGATCCTAGCTGCCCTGACAGTGAAGTAGCACCTCCTGATGTCTAGTCTGAATCTACCCTCTGCCAGCTTGTGACCGTTATTTCTAGTCACTCCTGGTAGTGCTCGGGGAAACAGGGACTCCCCCAATGCCTGCTGATCCCCTCTGACTAGTTTGTAATAGGCCACTAGATCCCCCCTCAGCCTTCTCTTGTGAAGGCTGAACAGGTTCAGGTCCCTTAGCCTCTCCTTGTAGGGCCTGCCCTGATGGCCCTTGATCATGGGAGTGGCCCTCCCATAGGGACCAGGAGATTTCCTGAGAAGTTCCTCAGTCTTTTATATGCAGCTTAGTCATTTGTAGAATTTACCACTTCCCTGATGACCTGCTGTAAAGCCACAATCCATTCAGAGGTAACACTGGGGGAGGCTGTTGCCCCTCCTTTCTCAGAGGATCCTTGCCCATTCTCTCCCCCAGATTGTTGAGGACGTGTAGGATCCGACATGATTCCGTTTCTGGATCTCTATAGGGACAGCCAGCACTTTACAATATCAAATTGCCTGCTAACAAATCCTGCACAAGCCCCCAAAATGCAACCCCGGGCACTGGATGCTGAGGGTAGCAGACTCAAGCTGCATGTGCTCCCCGCTCCAAATAGAAGAGATAGGGAGAGAGGTAGCTAGGCAGAAGTGCTGTGAGAGGGATCTGTAGAATACTGGCCAGTTCCCTCTATTCCCTATAGAGTCAGGTCAGGACCAGGAATAGCTTAACCGTATACAAATTTATTAATGTTTACAGGGACCCTTAAAAAGCTAGCTATTAATATACAACTGACAGATATTTACAGTTTTATAAGGAAGTATTAGTAAATATGTACAGCAACAACAGGTAAATATAGCTAGGCAGATAAACACAGGTATCGACAGGTAAGTTCAGGCAAGAATAATAACAACAATTAAATACAGATCAATCTCAACTTGCTGACATAACCCAGGCCACATTGGAGGATATCTATCTATCTATCTATCTATCTATCTATCTATCTATCTATCTATCTATCTATCTATCTTTACAAAATGGGAGAAGCAAGTCTTTTCCCCTCTCCAGGTACCCATGTGGCTGAGACTATTGGGCATTCCCCTAGAGTGCCAAACCCTGGCACCCTCCTAGGGGGAGGAGGGTCCCAGCACCTCGTTGGCCCCAGATGGGCCCACCTGATTCCTGATCCCTCAGAACCCCCTTTCAGGGTTTCTTCCCCTGTGGGGACCCATTCCCTGGGTACTCATGGATCCAGGGAGGAGGCTGGGAGGGCTCCTGGAGCTGTGGATGCCTTGTCAGGGCCGCCCACGGTCCTGCCTTTTGTCCTCCATTGGGGCTCAGGCCTCCTTGCACGGGTCCCAACACACAGGCCTTGTCTTCTGCCTTCCATTGGGTCTTGGGCCATCTTGTGTGGGCCCTGAAACCTAGACTGCCAGACCTCCACCACACCCTGTTGGTGCCATGAGAGTACCCGGCCTCATGCCAGGGAGGGTTTGACACCACTCCCAGGGTTTGGGATGCTGTACAGTGCTGCATACACAGAGTCCTCGGCTGGACACTGAGGGTAGCAGACTCAAGTTGCATGTGCGGCTCCCAGGTTCTGGTGGCTCCGTGTGCCACCACATGTACTGGGTGTCCTGGAACCCGAGCTGCCTCCTGCAGCTCCCAGGGTCTGCTGCATGCACCGCTTTGTGCACCACTGTAGCCAAAGCCGCTTACTGTTCTGGTCCCACCAAGGGGGTCTTCCAGGGCTCTTCTGCTTCTGCCCGCTAGGCAGCTCTTCTTAGCCCTGCCTGCTTCTTTGTCCTTTGGCACATGTGCCACATGCTGGGCACATGGCTCCTTTTATTTACTCAGGAAGCTTTGCCTCCAAAGGCTTGTTGGATCTGCAGAGCTCAGTCTTCAACCAGGTCCGTGATGGGCTCCACCAATTGAAAAGAAGATTTTCCAAGTACATTTGAGCTGGGCTGCATTGGTAAGTCAACTGCAGGGGGATTGAGACCCCCATACAGAGGGAGTAAGTGAATTGGGAAGAGCTGGGCCCAAGGCTGGAGCTGCTGCCTAGCTGGGCGGTATGTGGAGCTTGGGGCCTGGGGCCAGAATCCACAGCAGCAGGGCCCCGGTGGGGAGTGGGATGGGGGGTGGGGTTGGCTCCCTGCTGCTGTGTGTACTCTGGAGGTGGTGGGGGTGGAGAGGGGCCCATGCCCCCCAGATCTGTGTGTAGGGTGGGGACGGGCTTACTGCTGTGGGCCTAGGCTCTCCACCCTGCTGTCCTATGCTGGGGCCTCCACAGCCCAGAGGGCAAGACCTGGTGCAGCAGGGCAGAGTGGGGCCAGGCGGGGAAGCTCCTGGCTACTGCAAGCCCCCTGGCAACATGCCCTCTGCCTCCCTGGCAGCAGTGGGAGCAGTGGCATGGAGTTGTGTCCCTCGCTGCTCTGTGGCAGGCAGGGGGTGCATTGCCAGAACAGCCTGGAACTTGCAGCAGCAAGGACCTTCCCTGCCCAGCTCTGCTCTGCCCTGCCCCACCAGGTCCTGCCTGCTGGGCTGTGGAGACCCTGGGAGAGGGCAGCAGGGTGGGGAGCCCAATCCCTCAGCAAGCAGTCCACCCTGGCTCCTGCCTGCACCCCCAGGAGTGCGTGCAGCAGCAGTTAGCTGCCCCCCCCACCCCTGAGCTGACAGCAGGCATCCTACATCTGCCCCACCACAGGCTGCACTCTGACCAGGCTGCCCATGGGAGAGGGGGAGCTGGGCTCTGCACTGTGCTACACTGTAGCAGCCACTGCAAGCAGCAGCTCTCCCACTGCTGCAGGGGGCAGGGGGCTATGACCCTGGGTCCCTGGCTCCATATCCCTGCCAGCTGAGGGTCCCCTCTGGAGGGAGTGGGGGCTGTGGGTGCAGAGTAAGGGGCACCAGCAGGGCTGGAGGGCTGTGCGAGGAAGTGAGGGGCACCAGCAGGACCAGTGGGCTGTGAGGAGGATTAAGGGGCATGAGCAGGTTGGGGGGCTATGGCTTGACAGTGAGGGTCCTGGATCTGCATTCTGTGAGCTAAGGGGGCAGGGGGAACTCTGATTTTCCATGGTAAAAAACCAACACCAGAATTTATAGGTGTTTAGAATTTATTTTATTATAGCAATTGAGGCACTGGTAGGCTTCCAAATTGCTTCACAATTGTAAATATATCAATAAAACATTGTTTTCAACTGATACCTATATATATATAGTGGTGTTTCATTTAAATTGTCGATTTTGTGTTTTTTGTAAGAAAATTTGCAACTTTTATCAGAGAAAACCAGGATCCCTGGCAATGACTAAAGAGCCAGGCAGGAACAGCATAGCTGTTGTAGCTAAAGAGGAAGACTGCCTCGTATAAGTTGATGGATCACTAAAAAGGGAAAAGGATGTCTTTCTCCCGGGTTCATAGAAGATACCCTAGCTCAGTGTCCACATGCCTATAAGCAGTAGCTTAACTCAGGTGGGGGGTGGTAAGTGGGGAGTTGACTTGGGTATGTGCATACAAAAATAACACCCACCTGGGGGTGGCAGCAGCAACCTGATCCCCAGTGTTACCAACTGTCCATAAATTTATGGGACCACCCAGGAAAGAAAGAGGCTAAAAATGCAAAGTCCATAAAATAAATTGACCTGTCTGTTAAAAAAACAAAACACAACAAAACAAAAAACCCTAAGAAACTATGAGCTTGACTGAGGATTAGTCATAGGAATGAGGCTGGATGCATGTATTGATTGGAAAGACGGAACAGAATAGCTCCGCTCCCCGCCCCACAATCCCAGCCAGATGCTGCTGCTTTGTTCTGTCAGCTGACACCTACCTATAATGGCTGATCACCTTGAAAGGAGGCAGGACTGTGTGGCCCTAGGCAATCTGTGTCACTGGGCAGGATAGGGAGCAGGTGGTGCAGTCAGGACAGAGCTATGGGGCTAGGAGGAAGGCAACATGCAGGGGTCCATGCAGGGTTGTGGGGAGTGGGGCTGGTGGTGGGAAGGTTGGGGCATGAGTTGAGGTTGGGGTAGCATGGAGCAAGGTGAGGTCAGGCTTTTCAGTTATGGGGGTGATCAAGATACCCCTGGGCTCAGGCCAGCGTGGGATAAAAGCATTGCTGTGGTCAAGTAAGATTTTATTTGTCGTGTTTATTTTTGTATTGTATACTTCCTTGATGTAACCTTCTTATGTTATGTAGGTTCAGCTATGGCTATGTTCTATTGTAGCTGTTCATTCCTTCTTTGCACACATGCTTTAGTATGCACATTTTGCAGGTTTTGGGGGATACTTCTGCCTGTTTTAGTAGTTGTGGGCCTGCATCTTACTGTTTGGGGGTAACTTTTAGCTGGTGTAGGTGGTAGATGACAACTTTGGATGAGTCTCCCTTCCTAATTTACCCAGCCAAGGTTAGCTCTCCTGGGTTGGCTTGGTAGTGACTGAGACTATTAACTATTTGGGTTTCACTTAATGTTTAATGGGCAAGGTTTTCTCTAAGATTGTGTGCTTTCTCCCCTTGTAATAAACCCTGTTTTAGTTGAACACTGCTAGAGAGTGGAAAAGATTTGTTCACTTTAGAACACCTAGTCATATTTATTTTCGTAGGTTTTTGGATGGGGGCTTGAGCCAGATTGAGACAGTTGGTGTTAAACTTTTAAATTTGAACCTGGCCCTTGTTACTGCCATTCAGGAAGGATGGATTACAATTGAACTATGTAAAACTTATGCCAATAAAAATGTTTGGCTGTCAGTAAAATGTTTGCAGATTGTCAGTAGAAAAAATAAAATTAAAAAAAATTCTTGAGTTGGCAACCCTGCTGGCCACTGCCACTGCCCCATGCGCCACTGCCCCATGCACCACTGCCATGCAGAACTGCGCAGCTATGTTTCTGCCTACGAAGTATGTCTGCATACGCTCCCTTCCTTTTTGGGTCTTGGGGCTCCCAATCCTCTTTTTGGGTCTGCGGCTTATTCCTCATGTGGCTGTCAGGATGCCTTAGCAAGAAGTATTATCTTGTGTAGCATTAAATCAAGTGTAGGCAATTATTTCGGGTGGAGGGCCACTTACCAAGTTTTGGCAAGCTGTCAAGGGCTACATGAGTAGTCCCCTCCCCACCCTTGATAGATACCCTGCCCCCTGGTCACCATCTTGTGACCAGAAGTCCTGCCCTCTAATCCCTGATTTTTGCCACCACAAGTCCTTCCCCTTGCCCCTGGAAATACTCATTTGAACAAGGGGTTTTGCAATCTTGGAACCAGAAAAATACCAAATTATATTTGATTTAAAAAAAAATGTTGTCCTGATTTATGTGCATTTGTGTAGTGTACATAGAAGTGATTGCACAATAGCTTAACATGAAGTCTTACTCTTGTATACTGTGGGGGGGATGGGGGGTATAGGCTTGTGGGGGGGCTGTGGGTATGTGGGTATGTTGGGTGTAGGGGAGGGCATGGGTGTATCTGTGGGGGGTGTATAGGTGTGGGAGTGTGGGTGTTGGGTGAGGAAGCATGTGGGTGTGTGAGAGAAAATGTGTGTGGGTGGGTTTGGGGTTTGTGGGGGGGGTGTGTGAGGAGGTGTGAGTGTGGGGGTCTGTGTATATACCAGTGTGAATGGGGGTGTGGGTGCACGTGGGACTTGCCCTATGACCACACACACTCTGTGCTTCCCTCACTGTGCACGCATGCACATACACACATACGCACGCACATACACACACACATTCTGTGCTTCCCTCAGTACACACACACACTCTGTGCCTCCCACACTATGTGCACATGTGCACTCACAAACTCTCTCTCTCTCTCTCTCTCTCTCATTGCATCCTCTGTCTCTCTCTCCCACTCCATCATTGCACTGACACTCCCCCCGTGGGGGAGGGGCTGGGGGAGCAGGGCTGGGCTGCCTTGCTACTGGATTCTGCCGGCTTCCTCTAGGTCCTACTGCCCCTGGCTCCTGTCATCTTTAGCAGGCAGTCAGGAGCAGATAAATATTAATTTTCTAAATTTTTTAGGGGCCCTGTGGGACAGATAGAATGGCCTGGCAGGCCGGATACAGCTCGTGGGCTGTATTATTGCTCGCTCCTGCATTCTTGGTTGCAAGAGTCTGTTAGGTCTGTGTTGATTCAATCAAAGGAATTTCATAGACAGACATTTGGGCTGGAAGGGATCCCAAAGGATCATCGAGTCCAGCCCCTTGCCCCAGGGGCAGGAAGTCAACAGGGATCATAGGATCCCAGCAAGATAAACATCCAAATGTGTCTTGAAGGCGTTCAAAGCGGGTGCTTGATCCGCCTCCGGCAGCAGTCTATTCCAAACCTTGGGGGCTCAGACAGTAAAGAAGTTCTTCCTTATGTCCAGCTTGAATCTGTTGCGGTGGAGTTTGTGACCGTTCAATCTTGTCATCCCTTGGGGCGCTCTGGTGAACAGACATTCCCCCAGATCCTGGTGAACACCCCTGATAAACTTATAGGTAGCCATCAGATCACCCCTGAGTCTGTGCTTTTCCAGGCTGAAGAGTCCCATGTCTCTCAGCCTCTCATCATATGGTCTGTTTTCCTGACCTCTGATCATGTGCGTGGCTCTTCTCTGGACTCTCTCAAGCTTCTCCACATCCTTTTTGAATTGTGGAGCCCAAAACTGGATGCAGTACTCCAGCTGCGGCCTCACCAAGGCCAAGTACAAGGGGAGAATGACATCCTGGGACTTGCTTGAGAAGTATCTATGGATGCAAGCCAGCATTTTGCTTGCTTTACTAGCCGCAGCATCACATTGAAGGCTCCTGAGATTCAACCTCAGGTGCACATTCAATGTGCACCTGAGGTTGAAATTTTTCTGCTCAGAACCTGTGGGTAACTGCAGAATTCCTGCCCTGCTGGACGAGCTCATTATCGACTGGACAAGCGCCTGGCTGGGGTCACATGACCTGAGCACTTCTTCCATGGGCAGAGGGTCGGACTCGATGATCCATTGAGGTCCCTTCTGACCCTAGCATCTCTGAATCTATGTACTATCTTTGTTCTCATCTCTAGTAAGAAAACTAAAATAGGCATAAACCCAATTATTCTGTATTAGGGATGCTCGGGAATTCTCTAGAATGGTGTTTTGATGGAAAACACCACTTATAGAATATTTAGTTTTTCACAAGAAAATGTATAGCCAAACTGAACCATTGCACTTTTGGACTGTTCAGCCTAATCTTGCTCACTTGATTCACACCATCCCCCATGGAAACCCAGCCCACAGAGGAGACCTAAGTCCTGAGGCAAAATCCTTCTGAGGAAGTTAAGGCAGAGGGTTCCATGTCTGAGTGGAAATGAAATTTTTGTTTTAGTTTGTTGCTTCATATGACACTTTCCAAATCTAATATTGTTCTGGGTTATGTTGTTATTTTAACATTTTATGCTAATTCAGGGGGAAAATGTTGTTTTTGAGTAGCTGTACTCAGTATCTTCACCTCCAGCTGTTGAAGGGGTATTTTGTTAATTATTGTTATTTGTTAGTTACAGTGTGCATTACACAATGAAAATGATCCTTTCCAGGAAAACCTAAAAAACTAGTGGATAGACATGTAGAAGAGTGGAAATGGAGAGAAATATAGGTGGAAATAACTGTGGAGTATGTGCTTTTGCTTGCTTTGTGTCTATATTTGTGTTTCTGAGACAATGCAGAAGATAGCAGTCTTTAGAAGGATCTGATTGGGGAAAGGAGACGTTGTCTGTCTGCACAACATGAGTTACAGGAGCAGCACTTTTTGGCAACCGCACCAGTAATCAGTTGAATTCCTGAGCAGAAACATGAAATTAGGGCAGCCATAAGTCATTTACTTGAAGCTGACTCTTTAAATCCTTATAATAAACACAGTTATTATTTGTATAGATTAAGTAAAAAGAAAAAAATTGCACAGCAGTCTAGGGGATTTGGATTATCCTGTTAGACAGTGAGGGCTACCATCTAAATGCTGCTTGCTTCTGGTTTGTTACCACAGCCACGTACTGTTCCCCTGCTTAATATGCCAGTACGGTGTCTAGTTCTAGCACTATTCTGGAAATAGTTGACTCAATACTGGGAGCTGAGACAATACTTTGAAGCAAGGACAATTATTTTCTTAATCAAGGAAGGGGTTATTTAACCTCCTTGATGCAAAACTCTGAGTAAGCCCTGTGATGCTAAAAATCTTTTATACTGCCAGCAAATGCATTACCAGCAATCTGAACCTGGATAAGACAGGCTATGATGGCTGCCAGACATCATGACTCGGAGTGGGCAGAAGGAGCAGGGTTCAAATTATGGGGGTGCTTGGAGGGGCTGATTCCCCTGATAAGAGACGGGAGCCCCCCTGTAAGATTTGAAAATCATAATGGGGGGGAGGGGAGGGGCACGGCACTCTGATTTTATTAGGGCATCATGATGGGCATCCCAGGTTTTTCTGTAGAACCCCCCCAAGAGTTAAAGGGTAATTCAAACCCTGGGAAGGAGGGAGGGGGAGAGAGAAGGACAGCTATCATTGGTGTTCAGCCCAACTTGTCACTCAGGTTTGGATTCTTAGGTTGTGCAGTGGCTAGGACAGTGGTGGGCAAAATGGTGGATCAGGCTGGTGGCTGGACTCGATTTCCCAGCAGTCCCTGCTCACATCACTGTGGCTGGTTTCCGTGGAGACCCCAGGAGTGTTGGGGCCATGATAGCATGGGGCCAGGGTTTCCATGGAAACTGGCCCAAGCAGTGCTGGCAGGGTTCACAGCTAGGCATGATGCTGCACTGGGGCTGGGATCTTGTGGTGGTGACAGCCTGGTTCAGAGCCAGGGCAGAGCTGTGATGCCCCTGCCCAGGGCATGCAGGCAGTGGATCACCGCTCTGCCCTGGCTCTCGCCCATGCTTTCGACACTTCAAGATCCTGGCCATGGCCCTGGAGCAGCTCCCCACTCAGCTGTGCACCCTGCCATTGCTGCTCGGGCTGGTCTCCATGGAAACCCTGCCCCTGTGCTATAACTGCCCTGCCATTTCTAGGGTCTCCATGAAAACTAGCTGCAGTGATGTGAGCTGAGACTGCTGGGAAATGGAGTTTGCCATGGGCCTGATCCAGGGGGGCCAGACTTAGCTCACTCCTAGGCTAGGAGCATCCTTCATTAACACCAGTGAAAAGGCTGCAACTTTTTCTTTCAGATTTGGATCTGGCCCCCACCATCCATTCCCTCATAATTTTGAGGCCAGACTACAGAAATGTGCCCTATGGGGTCTGTTCTTGAGGACCATCTGGAAGCTGCATCTGGTGCAGAATAAGAACATAAGAAGTTCCACACTGGGTCAGACCAATGGTCCATCCAGCTCTCCATCCTGTCTCTGACAGTGGCAGAATTTGATGCTATAGACGGAGAGCATTGAATGAAATAGCTGTAGTGATCTATCCCCTATTCAATATCCTCCCTGCCATCCACCATATTGATTTAGAGATGTCAGAGGAAACATCTCCAACCAGAGAACTGTATCAGGGTGCATGGCTCAGGACAAATCAGCCTGTGTGGGGCCTAGACGTGGTGGCAGGCAGGGGAGGAGGGATGGTGAGTGCCAGATGCAAAGCTGGCTTGGCTCTGCGGGGCCCCCCAAAGTGCAGGGCCCGGGGCAGTCACCCCAGTTCACCCCCTACTAGGGACAGCCCTGTCTCCAATGATTCTGTTCAATAGCCATTAATAGATCTATCCTCCATGAATTTATCCAGTACTGTTTTGAATCTCGCTGTGTGCTCTGCCTTCATCACCTCCTGTGGCAATGAATTCCACAAATTAACTAATGTGTTCAAACAAACAAACAAAAAGTACTTTTTCTCTTTAGTTTTAAACCTGCTAATTTCTGCGGGTGTTCCCTATTGAATTTGATGGCCTGACTTCTGACAGGGATGGGTTGCCACAAGCGTGTTACTTCAGTACTCCAGAATCTGTACTGGCTCCTTGTAGCTTTTTGGGTGCAATTCAAGGTGCTGGTTTTGACCCTTAAAGTCCTAAATGGCCTGGACACTACCCATCCAAGGGAGTGCCTCCTCCTTATGTTCCACTGTGATCCTTAAAGTCAGCTGAGAGCAACCTCTTGTAAACTGTACGTGCAAATGACCAAGTGTGTTGGGCAAAATTAGATACGAGGGTCTATGAAGATGGGAGTGAAAGAGGTCCAGGGGTTTTGTGCTAGCCTGGAACTTGGAACCTGAGGGTTATTTCACAGACTTTTCATATGTGACCTTGAGCAAGTTACCTTAATCTCTGAGGACCTCAGCTTCTAAATTGTAACAGCCCAGATTTTCCCTACTTACCATAGATCTTAAATATAAGATGGTGAGGTATTCAGATGCTACAGTGAATGGGGTGGCCTGTAGGTATCTTTGAGAGGGAGTTGTTATATGTTACACTGAGATGCACAAATGTTGACCAGTTGAGTGCTTGTTGAGTGCCTGCTCCAGTTGGGAGCAGTCACACTTCAGGCCACCAGGGGCCTGGAGGACTGAAAGTCCCTCCCCTCCCCCCCC
>NW_005842248.1:543013-554675 GCF_000455745.1 Alligator sinensis
AACCCTTTCCTGTCTGCTCCCTGGGAGAGAGAGTGTGTGCAGCTACAAGTAAGCTGAGGGGGAGGGAGTTGGGGGCAGTGAGTGGGGATCTGGGGTGGGTTGGGGGGCAGTGGGCCAAATCCAGGCCAGTAGCGGAAGGGAGGGGAGGGCAGGTGGGGTCTTTACACTAAGGTGTAACCTAGAGTGGCATACCTTAGTATAACATGAGCTGGGTAGTACAGATCAGAGGTGGTCCCTCCCTAGGGTGGCATTACTTTGAGCTGCATAATAAGTGCTTAAAGCCAGTTTCAGGTATTAATGTGTAGACAATCCAGGGGTTAAGAGCTACAGGAGCTTCCCAAAATGACTGTGTAACAAGGCCCATAGATAAATATTTTTGCTATGGATACAAATAACAATTAATGTGGATGGTTTATAGTCAATGAGCCTATGTAATTCTTAATATAGTTTATTGGCCTTTTTCATATAGGGCATATGAAAGCAATCATGCAATTGTTTTCCAAATGCTACCCCTCCCCACTTCACTGCACTGGTATGTATTCAGACATTGGGAGCAGGATTCAAAGCCAAATGATCTCAGTGGAAATGTTCCCACTAATTTTGGTGGGTATTGCATTCAGCCCCTGATGCAATCCAGTTTCACTCATGTTCCTTTTATGCCTTTTCCATTGATGGTCTGTACCATTTTTAATAAGGTCTTGGAATAGACATTTAACATTCCTGAAGGATTTAGCCCAAGATCCTTGAAGGTATTTAGACATCTAAGTCTGAGTGAAACTGGGTGCATCTATACATGCCATTAAGTTGAAGGGCAGTTTGCGCTGGAGTCGACCGCTCCCAGGCACAGCATATACGTGTGTGCAGTAGTTTGAGCCTGGGCAAAGTAGTCCTAGGCTGACAGGAGATTATGGAGGTCAGCCCCAGCTCTGGGTGGCCGTGTTGGGCAGTGGAGGGGCTGGCTGGGGCATGATGATGCTAAAGTGTGAGGCGAGGCAGCAGACAGCCCCTGGACTTTAGCACCCCTGTGCCACTGCCAGCCCATCACCATCTGCATGTCAGTTTTTGTAGAGTTAAGTACTTTGCCGTAAGGTAGTGCTGTCCCTTAAAGTACTGTCTTAAAGTGGAGTTAATTAATTTACTGTGTGCTAATACTGGTGCGTGTGTAGATGGTGATGCTTTACTGAGGAGCAATTAGCCAACTCCACAGTAAAGTGCATGTATGGGAATGATGTGCCTCAATATCATTATGTATCTGTGTCTTTGTGTGTTATTTCTGTCCACACTGAGTATGGCCAGTGGGTCTTAAAATAAATATCCAATAACTTAGCAGGCAGAATGTCATCTTCGTGATCAGCTGAAAGTTCAGCTTTCTTTTCCAAAGAGAGAAATCTTCCAGGAAACAATTGTATTTCTCTAATTTGGCTCAAAACCCATTTATAAGGTCCAGTGAAGGAATGCTGCTTCTATTAAACAAGACTTACAATGTTTTAAAACCAGATAAAAATAATATACTCAATAAACACTACAAAATGAACTCCAATCTAATTGCTCTTGACACACTATTATATCACTCCCATTTGCACCTTGCTAATGATTTGAAATGCTCAAACAAGCCATTTTAAAATTGATCAAAGTCTATTGCAGTTCTAACACTTATTCCACCATCTAATCAGGTCTCTGACAATTCCTAAGTACTCATTTCCTTGGAAATAATTTGCAAGCTACTCATAGTATTATGGAGTGGTGCAGTATCCAGCTGTTTGTTAAGAAATACAGCATAAAATCTTTATTATTTAGATGAGCCTCAGAGTTTGTTGACTTGTGAAAGACTATCTGAAAGTACTTAATACTTAAGTAGGCTTTAATCAAAGTACACCCTCTCCATGCATTTTCCATTCTCCTCTTTTGCATGTACTATGTTGTCAGTAGACATTTACAGTTTTTTATGACTAGTCAGAATATGACTGCCTGCATTACTGTTGCCGCTTGGACTGAGTAACTGGCTGATATTCAGGGCCTTGCTACATTGTGTTTGTTAGGAAGGGAATGGATATGAATCAGCTATTTCTTTGGCACAATGCAGTTTATATGCCAAAAATACATACCATGTATTATTTCCTGAGTATAATAGGAACAAACAAGAAACAGTTTCCTTGCTTTCACATCCAAGCTTGCTGTCTTTCTGCCAGAAAAGCAGTCATTTTGGCTTTTTTCCAGAGGCATGCTCACCGGTGGTTCTCTGGATTTCTCAGACTCCTAGTCCTGTCTGCATGTCAGATGCACACAGTTCCACCAATAAATGACCAAGCCTTTGCATTTGCAATGAATGAGAGGGAAACCTCTTGTATTTTTTCTCGGAGACCTTGCTTAGACCATCTTATGCCGAAGAATGTTTTGGGCAGTGGCTTATGTTATTTCAGCCATCTTCTAAACCAAAGGACATTTAATTTCCCCCTATTTAAAACTGAATGAAAGGTGATTAGCATGCTTATCAACTTCAGTGAAATCTGTGATTGCCCAAACATAAGGCATAACAGCAGTTTTCCTCTACCTTCCTTTTTACAGAAATTGTGCATGGTTTTGTATATTCAAATACATATTATCTTAAATTAGAGGTTGCTAGATGACTTGTAAGCAGGTGCTGCAGCCTTCAGTCTGTACTAATGCTATTTCAGGAATCCATGATTTGTGTTGCTGCATTGTATTTCTCTTCATAATAGACTGTTTAGTTATGTATGTTGAGAATTCTGAAACGTTAAAGCGGAGAGTCTGAACTGATGCACAGGCTAATCTGCTAAATAACTTCCCATGAATCTGACATTTGCTTTTTCTATTACTGTTGCAAAGAAGCTTCAAGTAGTCTTTAGTTTAATTTACATTTTCTCATTGTTTGTAATATTCTGAATTTGAAATTACATTGCTTTATACCCCTTTTAGCATTTTCAAAAAAATGCCAAGAGGAGTAGAAAAAGCATTTTAACAGGACTTAAATTGTATTGCTTTCATTCTGCTCCCCTTGTCCCTACAGGCATTACATTTATATCTGGAGAGTGGTTGCTTTCCCAGTAGAAACTATGAGCATACAACCATTAATTCAGTTTCCTTTGGGGGAAGACATGCCCCTTCCAGGAGAAATATCTTCCAAGTTAACACCTGCAAGATCTCCCCTGTGAGAGTTTCTCTCAAAGAATGAACACCTGCATGCTGCAACACTCTCCTCCCAGTCTGGTCCTGGAGAGGTATGGGCAATGCTCCCCATATTTCTGCAGACCTTGCCTTTTATTATGTTTGGTTACCCAACTTGAGTGACACCTAGTGATAGTGATGATGATCCAGGTGCAATCAATGGAGCTGTAGAGGTATTCAACATCTCTGCAAATTAAGACCCACAAAATATGCTGGAAAATGTGGCCTGAGTGACTTGACCAGCTATACAAGAAGTCTGGGGAAGAGGCAGAAACAGAGCCCATCTTTTTCCGAGTGTATTAGCCATGAAGACCATCTTTCTTTTGCATTCATGGAGATGTTTACTGGATCTTGAGGTCAGCTGGGGTTTGTTAGCCTGAAGCAGAGAAGAGACAGGTAGCTTTTCCAGCAGGTGTGGGACAGGAGGTAATAGAAGGGCCACAGATTGTTTTCTCTCTTTTGCTTTAATCCTATGGGGTTATTGTCAGCCTTGAGAATGCATAACGTGAGAAGAAATAGAGCATCAGAAAACCTACAAATATTTGTATTTCCTTTTGGGTTAGTTTCATGGTGGCATAGCAGGGCAGCTCTGTGCTTAGGTTGCAGTGGCTCTTGGCTGTTGCCACTGGTGGTATAGCTATCTGGCAGTGGTGGCAGCTGCTATTTTTGTACCTCTAGTCAGTGTCCAGGGCTGCTATCCTGATTGCTACCCCTTAGTTATGGTACTGGAGAAGGTGTCTTGGAGAGAGGAGCACTAAGTTTATACCATGCTGTAGGGAGTTCAGCTGGGGCTTCAAGTAGCAAGGTAGATTCGGACCCTCCCCTTTTTCCTGTGTATTGGGTTACTACAAACTGATGACAGTATGACCCAAACCACACAATTTCTTTTGTAAGAAAAGGTTACTGAAATCCAAAAGACTTCTGTATTGTACCTTTTGTTTTTCCTCATGTGTTTGTCCGTCAAGGTCTGTCTGTATTACTATTTTACAAAGGAATCCATCACCACTGCTTAGATGCATCTCTGAACCTGCCATCACTCTAAAACTCATTTTAATAACAAGACAGGAAGAAAATCTATGCACAGTAGATTCCTCTTATTGCAATCACTTTGCGAAATGGTGATTTGATTCTATTAACTGGCTGATATCCATTAAAAGGAGACCCTCCTTTTTAAGAACACAGATACTCCTCCCACAGCCCTGCTGGTGCCTCTTGCCCCCTGACCTTCCAGCCCTGCCAGAGGGGGCCTCCAGTTGCTTGAAAATTGTGATTCTAATATGAGTGATTTTTACATGTAATAATATACAAATGGTTTTGGTTTCCCCATATTGATTCAAATACGTGGCTGATTGTATTAACCAGTGATATTATAAGGTGGAATCCACTGTAATTCCAAATTCATCTGTTTTTTGTAGCAGGAAATTCCAACAATGTTGATCAGTTCCCACTGTTTGAAAACATTTAAAACCAATTTTCCATATAAAGTTGGAATGCGGGAGCTATCAGACCCCCACTTGCTTAAACGATAGTTACAGGCTCTGGTTTATGTTTTATGGTTATATGTATGTTTCCCAATAGCATAATTATTTACAATGCATATAGCACCCCTTTCAGGGATTTGGAATAAGAGGTATTTGGCCTGGAATTGTACAGAATATAAAAGGATTCATAAGAAAAAACACCATTATTATTATATTTCTCATGCATATTTCTTTTAAGGACACATGCATATTTCTTTTAAGGACATTTCTTTTAAGGCATGGAAATATTGGGATAAATTAACAAGGACAAAAATTAATTCCTTATATAGGAAATACTACATGGGACTCTCGTTTTAGATCTGTACCTGAAATAAAAGATGTCCTGTTATAAATGTAGGCAAATGCTGTAGTAAGCATTGACTTCTAAAGGGTGACTTCTGTTTTACATTATTAGCAGTAATAATGTGGATTTTCAAGTTTATTGTGGTGTTCCATTTTAATGATGAGATTTCAAAATAGTATGAATTATGTTTTCAAAGGAAATGAAAAAAAAGGCCACCCTTGCCAAGAAGTCTGTATGGATGTGGAATAGACTACAGTCATTCGTTACAGTCATATAATATTTTCACAGACCTACCCATCATAAACCTATTATGAGAAGAGCTACATCAAGTTGTTATGGTAACTGGAATTGTACAGTAACTACAGTAGGATTAAATAGTTGATTTTCCTCCATATGGAGTTTTGTGAAGCATTGTTTTCACCACACAAAGATGAAACATGTTTCAGAAGAAAATTAATGAGATAGAGTCCTGCAAAATGTTCATGTAAATTGTTGGCATCTGTTCATGAAAGCCCAGCTCTACCTATAAATGATGGGCCTTGCCCCTTTCTAGGTAGGGATGAATATATTATCCCACTACAGCACTGCGTTTGTTCTGCCAGGATATTTTCTTTTCTCTATGCTTAACGTGTCCTTTCTTTTCACCTTTTTTGTCTCTCTAAACTTCTTAAGTGATGATCCTTTTATTATTTGTTTCTACAGCATAGTTTAGAGGAGGTTTATGTCCAAGATGATTTTTCTAGAAGTATATTTGTTCTGAGATTTATTTGCCTAAGAATAATTTTCTTTTGGGATAATTGTAGCATTCTTATTCAGGCTGGTTTAGTTGTGGTGTGGCCTCAGTATATTTTTCTGTGATAATGTTTTATATTAACTGTTTACTCTCATATCATCACTGTCATGTCTATTCATCTTTATGAAGCTGCCTTGTGCACTTGTCTTTATGGGAGATATGCCATCATTTTTTCATTGACATATGCCATTGTCCATGTTGGCTACAATCCTTGCATTTCTTTTTCTTGTTGTGTTTAGTTTTTGCTTTAGGCATTGATAGTTCCATGAAACTTCTTAATCCATTTAATTATTTTGCAAAGTAAGTATACCCTCACAACCCTGTATAGCACCCTGCATGTCAGGGGCCTGGCCTAGTTGTCCAGAGCTATGCGGTACTAACATGTTTAATAATATGTTGAAATAGATATTGAAGCCCTAGTGGAATTTTAGGTTTCTAACTGGTTTGCACAACAGTAGTCTGAATCCATTTTCCTATCCATGTCTTTATATCAGTTCACCTCAGTTATATTTCCCATTGTGCAGTCAAATATGCAGATCTCAGATCAACATCTTCTGTCATCTGTGGATTTACCTATGCCTTCCTATTTACTGGGAGACTGTCATCCTTGTATTCAGGGCCTCCAGCTGTTGACTTCCCATTAGCTATTGGTGCTTGTAGGTTTAAAAGCTGATACTTGATTCTGTCTATATGTTTAATTTATATATTTACAGTAGCTAGGTTTAATTGTAACACAGCTTAGTGAGTAGTGAGAGGAGTTAAACTGTTTGCATTGGCTGTCAGAATAACCTTTGATGGGGTTTACCTGCTGCTTTTCTTTGTAGTTAAGAATTGTAGCTATAGAAAATACCTTAAAGTAGGACATAGAAATGGCAAACTTAATATCTGACAAAATAAGAAAAAACACCATTATTATTATTATTATTATTATATTTCTCATGCATGTTTCTTTTAAGGACCCCTCCCCCCCATTTATAGCATTAAACACCTGCCCCCTCAATGACAGAGGTGCTGATCAGTGAACATAAATTGTGTGTGTATACACACATGTATACATGCAATGTGTGCGTATATATGTATGTATATATATGTATGTATTCTCTCTCACTCTCTCACACACATACTTTTACATATATAAAGAAAACCTCTAGCAGGAATTAAGAAGTACAATGTAAATTTTAAATCTCATCCTAACAAAGAACAGTAAAACATGCACATTTCAAAAGGCTGTAACACAAATGAAACATAACCTTTTACAAACAAGAAGGAACCACAGCCACCAACATAGTTCTGATTGTAACATGTGACTGGTGATTATTTAAATGCCATTATGATTAATTCAGTTTATATTGATGAAAATAATCTTAGCAGAGACCTGTGAGAGCTAATGCATTTTGCTTCTGTGGCTTTCCATTGATAGCACAGAACAGTATAGAGCAAAGTCATTTTCATGATATTAATAATGGGATTACAGATTCAGGTCACTTAAAAGAATAGAGCTGACTCAGCGAGAGCAGTATTGGGATGAATGTTAGAGATTAATTCTTGAGCACACCTCATACAAATCTACTGCCGGTATCTTATTGCACTAAAGCATCTGTCTCCTTTCATAAGAAATATTTAAAATGACAGTAGCTGACTTGTATCATGCTTCCTCTCTGTACCGGCAGGAATTCTTTGTAAAGGTGGAATTCTTTCAGTTTAGAGGTACGTGGCTGTGACCACCTGGAAGTATCAATACCTCATGGGGGTTATACCTTTTGGCTGCATACAGATGTTCAAAAAGCCTGAAACAGAATTGATGTAAGTTACGTGGTTAACTGTAAGTGGCCTGGTTTAGATTGGTTGTGAACAGTATACACATTTGCCCTTGTTGCGGGGGGGAGGGGCAGGCCTTGCAGATTTGGGGCACTTCTGCATGCCTTCCAGCATGCCCCATGGGCTCCCTGGGCTGCCAGAGACTGACAAGCACAGCTGAGTACTGGGCCATCCCTGATTGCCTGCCAGGTGTGGACAAGGACATGCCCAATCCCCTGCCATGTCACCTCAGACCTTCCCCTGTGCCCAGCCCTAGACTTCCAGAAAAGCCCCAGAGCGGCTGCATCCATCATGAATTGCACACGACTGTGTGTCCCGGCCTGCCCACACACTGCCATAGTGTCCCACCACCCATGCCCAAGCATGGAGACCCAGGAACCACAGCATGTCCTGCTTATTGCCCTATGCGAATCTCACCAGAGGCTACAGGACATCATGTGCACTCATCTGTACATGATGGAGAAGCTTGTCACCATGGGACACAGCTTCATGCCCCTGAGGCAGCAGCTGGACGTCCCATGCAGAGGCACCTACCACACTTACCAAGCATGTGATTTTCATGTGGCCAGCAAGGACAAGGCCACAACCTCCAGACCATTGAGTGCTGGTTCTAGGCCTGCACCACCAGCACTGCCTGGTGGGAGTGGATTGTCCTGGATACCTGGGACAATGAACAGTGGGTCCAGACCTTCTGCATGCACTGGGCTACATTCATGGACATCAGCACCCTTCTGGCCCATCACATCAGGTGCCAGAACATCAGCATATGGCCGCCCCTCACTCCGGAGAAGCAGGTGGCCATTGCCATCATGAAGGTGGCCACCCCAAGCATTTTCTGCTATATTGCCAACCAGTTGGCAATGGGCAAATCTACAGTCGGAGATGTCATCCAAGAAGTGTGCCTGGCCATCTAGAATGTCCTGGCCAACTGTTTCATCTGCCTCATCAACCCACAGGAGGTGGTCACTGGCTTATTCCACATGGGCTTCCCCAATGTGGGGGGGCCATGGATAGCACCCATATCCCCATCCTCTGCCCTGCACAGGCTTCCTAAGTGTTCATCCACTGTAAGGGCTACTTCTTCATCATCCTGCAGGGCATCATTGACCACCATGGCTGATTCACCCATATCTTCACTGGCTGGGCACGCAGTGTCAATGATGCCGTCATCTTCTGCAACTCCCCACTCCCTGAGATGATGGAGAATGGGTGCTATGCTCTTGGAGCCCCCAGTTTTGTCATGGTACCATCATTGTCCCTCCTCTCATCACTGGGGACCCGGCTTACTTTCTTCTGCCCTGGGTGATGAAGCCCTGAAGGGGGGTGGGGGTGGGGGGGCAGCTGGACTGCCAGAAGGAGCAATTCAACTACTGCCTGAGCAAGTGCTGCACGATGGTGGAGTGCACCTTTGGCCACCTCAATGCATGCTGGTGGTGTCTCAGTACAAACCTCAAGGTGGACAAGGAGAACCTGCCATGACTCATCTTCACTGCATGTGTCCTCCACAGCATCTGCATGAGTGGGTGAGAGGGGAGGTCTTCTGCAAAGACTGGGCAGAGGAGGCATGGTGCACAGACTGGGCATGGCAGATCATGCATATGTGGTGCAGGGATGGGGGAGAGAGTGTGCCCCCCCATTGATATTGGGGGCACTGGCCCTTCACAGTGGCAGACAGTCCAGATCCTTGAAGCCCTGGCTGACTATCTCCTTACCATGGAGAACTTGGGACCCTCTCTGGATGAGTAGGACCAGAGGACTTTGAGTGCCTGTGTTGTGGCACTGGGCCATGAATTTCCTGGTCTGAGGTTCTTTGGCCTTGCATCCCAGGTAGCATTGCCCACAACCCAGGCTGCCTGAAATGACTTCCCTTCCTCTCTTCCTCCCACCCCCAACTCCCCACAAGGGCACACACTGGGATACAGGGGGAATGTGGTGCAAGAAAGAGATGTGCCTCAGTTTACAATGTTCTAGTTGCCAAACTTTTCTCATTTTCAATAAAGAAAATATACTGAATGTTGCCCTTGATAGAACTTGGTCCCTCTTTCCATTGATGCAAACCAGTAAGCCTTTGGAGGGGGTGGAGGAGGTTTGTGAAAGGGGAAAAATAATCTGGAAGGAGTGATTAGGATGAGGAAGGAGGAGAGTGCTGGGATAAGGGGGAATGCTGTTGAGTTCAGCTTCTGCAAACCTAAAATCTTGGAAGGGAGGCATGGGGAGCTAAGAGGCTTTAGACCTGGCACATTAATTCCTGAACTTAGGGGTGAAGACCAAGGACTTCTCCATGTGGGAGGTGGAAAGGTTCTGGGTGATCCCAGATCTACTGGCCATCTAGGAGAGCTGTGAGGCAAGGGGAGGTGACTGCAGGGCCAGGAGGGAGGCAGTGCCACAGCAGGGGCCATGGACTCCTGGCTCTCCCTTATGGGACCCCTTTAGCAATCCTGGCCCCATGACACTTGACCACACCTGGGGCTCATGTCATGCAGTAGGACCAAGCCTGGGGGCTGCCTATCCTTGCCAAGGCTGCACCGCTTCCCTGCAGTGGGACCTGGGCCATGAGGGGGCCCTGTGGAGCAGAAGAGTTCCTCCTGGCCCCCCCTCAAGCTGGGCTTGGCAGGCTTTGTTGCCAGCTGCAGTCCCAATGGTGACTTGGCCCAGTGGGCTATGGGCTGCCTCTCCCCCTGCTTCTGAGCACTCCTGTGGCTCTTCAGAACTGTCCTGGAACCACTTGGAGGGCCTGCATGCACAAGGCAGCTGCCAGGGCTGGGGGGAGTGAATTGGTTCTGGGAAAGGGGCAATGTCCCCAGTGGCCCTGGCATCAGGACCCAGACACCCTGGTCCTGCTCCCCTCACCCACTGATGCCCATCAGAGTGGGCCCCATCTCAGGCCTTTCTGCTTCCCTGGACCATGGGTCACCTCACACCGCTCCTCCTGTCCTGGGTCCCCCTTTCACTTTGGTAGCTCCCAGTCAGGGCACAGTGGGGAGTATTCCCTCCTGAGCTCGCATCCAGGATCCTGCCATCCTGTTGCCCTGGGAAGAGTCCCTGGATCAGGGCCATGGCTAGCCTGGGTGGCAGCATCTCCCTCCACTCCTGTTCAGGAGGACTACAGGCTGTCCATGGGAGGCAGCACTGGCATCAGTCAGTGGTGTTGTAGGTTGATGCAAAGCAATCCAGGACCCTGTTCATAAATTCCTTCTCCTGGTGCCGTGATTCTGTCAGCTCTGCAGAGGCACAGGTGGCCTCCTTGAAAAAGCAGGTGGCCAGAGGAGGGACACTTGTATGGTTAGGGGCTTACAGGACAAACTCTATGAGGAGAGACTAAGGGACCTGTACCTCTTCAGCCTCCCACAAGAGAAGGCTGAGAGGTGATTTTGTGGCCACCTACAAATTCATTAGGGGAACAGAGCAAGGGATCAGAGATGCCCTGTTCACTGGTGTGCCTCATGGGGTAACAAGGAACAATATTCACAAACTGACAGAGAGATTTAGGCTGGATATCAGGAAAGACTTCACGGTGAGGGTGGCAAAAATTTGGAATGGGCTTCCAAGGGACGTGGTGCTCTCCCCTACCTTGGGGGTCTTTAAGAAAAGGCTGGATAGGCATCTGGCTGGGGTCATCTGACCCCAGCCCTCTTTCCTGCCTAGGCAGGGGATCAGACTCAATGATCTGTTGAGGTTCCTTCTGACCCTAGCATCTATGAATCCCAAACCCCCATTCCTGCACCTCAACAGCCTGGGCGTAGGCATCCCCTAGCTTGTTCATGTCCCTGTTCCACAACCCAAGTCTTTTCTCAGGCTGGTCCTGCAGCCCCTGGAGCCAGGAGTCAGCTGTGTGCACCTGCAGCTCAGAAGCAGTGACCAAGTCTTAAAGGGGAAATCAGCATGGGTTCATCAAAAGCAGGTCCTGCCTGACCAACCTGATTGCCTTTTATGACCAAGTAACTAAATCCTTGGATGATGGTGTCACCATGGACGTAGTCTTTCTAGACTTTAAGAAGGCCTTTGACACTGTCTCTCACCCCATCCTCATCAATAAATTAA
>NW_005842248.1:554985-564010 GCF_000455745.1 Alligator sinensis
CGGAAAGGGATCTTGGAGTCATTATTGACTCCAGGATGAACATGAGCCGCCAATGCCAGACCCCAGCCAGCAAGGCCAGCCATACCTTGACATGCATCCAAAGATGCATCTCAAGCCAGTCCAGAGAGGTGATACTCCCCCTCTATGCGACTTTGGTCAGGCCGCAGTTGGAGTAGTGCATCCAGTTCTGGGCACCGCACTTCAAAAGGGATGTGGCCAGCCTGGAGAAGGTTCAGAGGAGGGCCACCCGCTTGGTGAGAGGGCAGCAGGACAGGCCCTACGAGGAGAGACTGAAGGATCTGAACCTGTTCAGCCTCAGCAAGAGGAGGCTGAGGGGGGACCTAGTGGCTGCCTACAAACTCATCAGGGGAGATCAACAGTAAATAGGCAGAGCCCTTTTCATCCCAGCACCACCTGGGGTGACAAGGAACAATGGTAATAAGCTGATGGAGAATAGGTTTAGATTAGCAATCAGAAGGCAATATTTTACAGTTAGGGTGGCCAAAATCTGGAACCACTTCCTAGGGAAGTAGTTCTTGCCCCTACCTTGGGCACATTCAAGAGGAGGTTGGATGATCACCTGTCTGGGGTCTTGTGACCCAGCATTCATTCCTGCCTGTGGCAGGGGGTCAGGCTAGATGATCTGTTCAGGTCCCTCTTGACCCTAGCTACTATGAAACTATGAAAGGATCTCTTCCTTGCTTCTTCAGTGCCTCCTACAGACATCCCTCATGTGCCCTGCAGCTATGTGGCCCCTTGGCCCTGGGCTGGTATTGCATTCTGTGCATGCTGTTGTCCCTCAGGCAGGTGGTGTCTCTGCAGTTAGACAGGGGAGACACAGAGCCTATGTATGAAGTTTTTGCTGATAAAATGAAGCATAAGGGCAGGCATCTGGGACCAACAGTTGGCTTGGCACTCATGCAGTGATGGCAAGGTAGCTACTATAACTTCCCTGTCTGGACCCTTTCCCTGCTGGGAACTGTGCTACTGCTCTCCACCTGATACAGTGGAGATGAGTGTCCCAGCTGTGCTGGGGTGGCGGGGGGGAGCGGGGTGCAGCAGGCTGTGTAGCAGTGCTGGGTTGGGTTCCCAGAGAGGCAGCGACTGTGTTCCTCTTCACACACTGTGGCAGGCATCTGTTCCACTCCCTCAGAGGGTCAAGGCTACATACAGCAGGAGTGAACTATATCATCCTGGGCTGCAACCCATCCTTGATCAGTGCCTGAGTCATCAGCAGAAATGTGGGGGGGAGGGTTGGAGCAGCAGCCAATGCACTGGTAGTGAGGGGATGGCTTCAGGGAGGGATGGTTTATGCACCTGGAATGGGTGAAGCAAGGTGTCAGAGAAGTGGGAGTGGAACGCCCATGGCAGCTGTGTGTGGGGAATGGTGTCTCAGGGCCTGCATGCTCAGCTGCGGTGCATGGGATCGAGGACCAGGGTGGGGGGGGTGCTTCTGTGAAGTGGAGGGCATGGGCTCTAACTCCAGATCCTGGGTCCATGGTGTCAGCCCTCACTCCTTCACCCCTTGGTCCTTATGCTCAAACATGACCGAGAAGATGTCAAGGGAACTCAGGTCCAGCTGCAGGTGTAACTTGGCTCCCCCCATCCTGTGATGATATGGGGCAAAGCACTAAGAGGGAAAACTCCCTGGGGACCATCTCCACCAGCTGACCACTTATCCCGTGGTACCCAGGGAACTACTTCTGTGCACCCTGTTGTCCCATCATCCTGGGGCCTCCCTGTGCTGCCTCCTCCCATGGGGTCCCTTCTGATGATGCCTCCCAGCCCTCAGTAGTGCTGTAGGTATGCGGACTCTCGATGGCCCTGTCCAGAATGAGGAAGCAGGACATCTCCTCATAGAAGGGCCTGGTCTGCCTCCTGACCCTAGATTTTATGTTGGTATCATGCATGCATTTATACTGGATTTTCATCCATTTGAGGCACTGCTCACAGTCCCTGTTGTGGCCCCATGCCTATATCTCCTGGGCAATGTACTTGAAGACATCTCTGTTCCAGTGCCCTTTGTGGGGCTGGTGCTGGATCTCCTCCTTGCCCCAGATGGGAAAGAGATCCCTCTTTTTCCTGTAGTCCCAGTTGTGTGACTGGGATTGGGTAGAGGAGGATGGGATGGGTTCAGCCATGGTTTGCAGCAGTGTCTGTGAGGTCTCAGTGTCCGTGGGTGGATGACAGTCTGGCTGTGAGGCAGGGATGGAAGGAAGGCTGGAAGTGTGGATAGATGGAAGGAGTGGTGGATGTGCGTAGGTGTGGGTTTCAGTGTGTGTCTCCCTCTCACTGCAGCTGGGTGTGGCCCCAGCTCCCATGCGGACAGGGCTCCACTGGTCAGGCTATCCCTAAAACCTTGAACTTTCCAGGAGCTTCCAGCAGGCACCCCATGGTTTTGGCAAAACCCTATATCCCTGGCATGGAAATTTCCAGTGTCCTGTACCTGCAACATGGAGGCAGCTGGTCATACCCCACCCGCTCTTGAATTTTCCAGGAGCATCTGCCTGTTTGTCCTTGCTTGGGTACTCAGTGCCTATCCCCACTTTCCTCCCATCTTAGAACTCCAGGATCCTGTAGCTGCAGGTCAAAAAAGCTTTGCAGTACCCCAGGTGTCCATGGCATGGGAATCTACCAGCAGTAGGCCACAGGGTTGCCTTTGTGCAGGTCCAGTCACAATGTTCTGCCCCTGCTGCCCCAACCCACCTGAGGTGAGCCACCCACACTAGCTCCTGCTCAGGGAGGATCCATGCTGGGGTCCAGGTGGCAGAGTGCCTCTGAGATGTGGTGCATGGGAGCCAGGGTCAGGGTCTGTGGGGCTGTGCCTAAGTGTGGGGGCATGGGGGTCCCTGCCTGGGTGTATGGGAGCCAGGGTCAGAGTCTTTGGGGCTATGCCCAAGCATGAGGGTTCTCCTGGGCTCAGTGTCAGGTCTGTGTGTACATAACAGGGTGCTTCATGACAGGGGATTCAGGTGCCCTGGGACTGCACAGGGATGCAGATAGTTCCTGCAGCTGATAGATGGATAGTCAGGGCTGGGGAAAGGGGCTGTGTTGGCTCAACTCTGCTTGGGGGCAGGGCCAGCTGGGCACCTGGCCAGAGCAGCTGAAAGTGGACTGAGTGTTAGCGTGCCTCTCTATGAGGGAGGGGCAGTGGGGGCCGCAAAGGAGGCTGCGTTGCTGGAGAACAGCAATCTAGTTTGAATTGATAGGGAATTGGTATGGAAATTTGATGCAGTGCTCTAACCTAGATTGATCAGATTTGAGTGTACCTTGAACCAAGTCTATTTTAGACCACTTGCACCATTTTTATATCAGTCTATATGCACTGAACTTCTTTATGGTTATGGGTTTAGATAGATTTCCAATCACTTAGAATGGTCTAAGTGTAATGTCTGTACAGGGCCTTTACGTTGGAATTCAATGCAGTTTCTTCTTGTGGTTCTCTAATTTCCTGAAAGTTTTAGATGATCATGACTATATTGTGTATGAGCTCCTCTTTGTTAAAAAGCCTTGTAAAATTTAGTGAAGTGATTGAGTGGCCATCATGAAAAGATGCCTTGATAGACCTCTTCTGGGGGAAGGATGTCTGTCTATTTAGAATAGTTGTTGCTGTATTTCACTCTCCTCTCTTCTCATGCTAGTTGTTATGATAGACTCCTTTACACTCCTTTTTTATGACCATTCCAGTGAGTTTACACAGTTATGCTGAAATGTGTTACCTGCTCAAATGTCTTTGGAATGAGAAGAGAGAGAGAGAGAAAAGCACAAACACAAGTTCCAATTGATTTTTTTAAGGTGCATGTTGCAATCACACCACACAGCAATTTTGTTCCTTGTGTTTAAAAATACAACAAGAGAACAGCAGAAACATTTCAAATCAAACAGAAAAGCTCAAAAAGAACCTCTTTTAATTGCTTTTTTCCATGACATTCTCAGGGACAGGCATACATATAAAGAAATAATAATTTTGCACCTTTGCAATATACTGTTTCTGCATTAGTCATAATTTTGCTTGCTTTGTTGAAGTGAAGATTAAAACACAGGAGGGAAAAAAGCCTGTTTTTGTTCTTGTGGTAGCAACCATAATTAAAATGTAGTTAAAAGTTAAACACATTTGCATTTGTTCCCATATTATTTCTTCCTGAACTTCAAAGTTTTTGATCCAAACACGCCTAAAATAAGTAAGTAAATGACTTAGGTACTGTATAGGAAAAACCTCAAAGCATCATTATTTTAAACTGAAGCAATTCATGAGGTTTTGAGTGAGATCTGCTGAAGACCCATGATAAAGGAAACGTGAATGGAGGCAATAAGAGTAAGGTGGCAGTTAGATCCTGTGCCTCTAGTGAAGACTGAGAAAGTTTTCTGCTACCATAATGAAGTTCTGACCTATGAGCCCTGTCCTGATTGGTAAATGGCTGGTGAGTCATATATGGCAAGCAATATTTGCTGTGAATTATGTGGTCACTTAGAGATTAAAACAGATCAGATTCATGAAATCATGGGCATTTCCTAAACAAACCAAAACTGATAACCCCTCTCTGGGTAGTAGGATGGGCCCTTTACTTGGCCCTGCCTGGCACAGAAATTATCTGGATGTCCCTCTCCTGGATGTGGTCTGCTCCTTCCCCTTGCTTCACCTCCCTTCTCTCTCTCTGGGGTTTTTACCTTGAGTGGCTAATGTTCAGCAGCTAGGCATCTACCACAGAATTTCTGCTGCCTCTTAAAGGGCAGACACCCTTTAAGTTGTGGAATTTTCTTTGTTGGAGGTGTTACACTAATGTAGGAGATTCTACAACTTACTTACGCAGCTGTTCTACTGTCCTACTATCTGATAGTAAGGACAGTTTTCCACAGATTTAGTATGTCTGCTGTGCTGCAATTTAAAACCATTGCATCATATACTGACCTTGATGGCAAAGGCGAACAGTTATTTTCCCTCTTCATGGCATCCTTTCAAATATTTGAAGTGTGATAATGTTTCCCTCTCATGCCCCAATCTCCCTCTCTCCAGACTAAGCAGATCTAGTTTTCCTACCCTTTCCTTGTACAACTTTTATTCCAACCCCTTTAACATCTATGTTGCTCACCTCTGGATCTTCTCCAGATTCTCTGCATCTTTCTCAAATAGGATGGCCAGAACTGGATATGATATTCCAGCTGAGGCCTAACCAGTGCCAAATAAAATGGTACTATCAGTCTATGATTTGGGCATATCCCCTTTGCCTCTGAGATCTCAGAGCTGTACTGGGAATTTGCAAATTCACTCTATCTTCTGGAATGAGTTCCACTTAGATATTTGTGGGATAGATAGTAAAATCAAACAGAGGCTGTAATTGGCTAAGAATATTAATGCCTTATGGGAGTGCAAGTTGCTAAATTCACTTAAGTGGTTGTCTTACGTTTGACTAAGAAATTATCATTCTCATGTTGAAGGCTTCAAGAATTACTACTAGAGCTTGTGGTGGGCCAGTAGGGGGTGCTCCTGTGCTGAGCCACCCACTTCACTGTGCCTGACCACCTACCAAGCTCCGAGTGCCTCCCTGGGGGTGCCTCACATCTGGCCAACCCCTTTCCTGAAGCACACCCACAAGCCTGAGGGTAACGCTGCCACCACTCACTAGTCTCAGTCTGGTAGTGGCTTTGTGCCTCATGATGAGGTACACAGGCTTTATAGACCTGAGGGTACTTAACCCACTGTAAGAACTTGTGGTGCTTCCCTTAGTCTGAAGCACAAATAGCAGTCTCCAAGGCATAATATAGACCCTCTCCCAATAAGTCTCCTATACTGGGTACAGAGGAGAACTTTATTGATTAAAAGGAGTAGGTTTGGAATAGGGTACAGCATTGTCAAAGAATAATCCTGAGAGCCAACAGTGGCATGGTAGCCTTTGATCATGCATCTGAGTTACTGCAAGCTATGTATCTAGTTAGATTTCAAGTAGCTTACTCATAAGTATAATCCAGAGGCTGATAGATCTTTCCTCTGGAGGCAGGCAGTTCATAGGTTGTCCACGTGTTTCAAGAGAGAGAGATAGACAGCTGCTGAGGTTCAGCTACTCTCAGTGTCTTCATCATGGCTGACGCCCCTCTTCCTAGGCAGTCTTTAACTTATATAGACCTTATTAACTCATTTACCTGATCCAATGAAGGTCAGAAGTTGCTGGCTCCCAGCCAACCAATTTGAAATGCATCACTGGTTGCCGGGTAGACTGGCAGGGTCTCTAGTCCCCCTCCCAGTCATGATGTCATTGCTTAGAACAATAGGGAGTTTAAGCTCCCCCACCCAGGTGTGTAAGGCCAGTCACTTAGGCAAAGGGAGCAGGTTCCCCCCTCCCTCAGGAATGTATCCAGCTCAGGTTACAACTCACGGTTACCTGAAACAGATCGGGGCAGGGGTGCCTGACATCTGCAGTGACCATGGTACCAAATTGTCAGATAGGTAATAAGCCTGAAAGCAGAGTCTGGGGAGAGACTGAGATGGCATTCTGCCACAGAGCTTTTTTAGGAAAGTTTGAAAAATGTGGCAATGGTCCAAAGTCACCAAGAATCCTCTGATTCTTCTTTACCCTTGTCAAGCTGAATTTTAACCCTAAAGACGGCATGGAGGATTTCCTTTAATAAGGAACCAGTTGTGAACCTGAGGCACTTCTGTTTTGTTTCTTACTTGTCTCTTTTGGCAAATGGGAATCCTGGTACTTCAGATGAGCAATTCCTAAAGACCATAGGATCATAAGGATATTGGGCTAGAAGGGATCTTATGAGATCATGTAGTCCAGCCCCTGACTAGACCATGGCAGCCAAGTTTCTCTCTAACCTACTCTTGAAAATTTCCAGGGATAGAGATTCCACAACTTCTTTAGATAGCCTATTCCCATGCTTGATCATTCTCATAGTCAAAAAGTTCTTCCTAATTTCTTACCTACATTTTCTCTGCTGCAACCTGTTAGTCCTGTCCCCTACAGCCACAGACAAAAGTCTATCTCCATCTTCTTTTTAATTGCCCTTCAGGTATTTGAAGACTGTTATCAAATTCTCTCCCCTCAGTCTTCTCTTCTACAGACTAAATAATCATAGCCTTTTCAGTCTTTCCTCATAAGTCATGCTTCCCAGGCCTGTAATAATTGTTGTCACTGCACTTTTGTCAGTTTTCACTCTGCCCACATCTTTCTTGAAGTGTGGGGCCCAAAACTGAACACAGTGCTCCTGGTGAGGACTTACCAGTGCTGAAAATAGCGGAAGAATCACATCCCTTGATTTTCAAGTGACACTCCTGTTGAAACAATCCAGAATGTTGTTGGCCTTTTTTTGGCAATAAAGGGACATTGGCCTATATTCAGTTTATGGTTCACTGTAACCCCCAGGTCTTTCTCTCCAGTGCTGCAGTCTTGTCAGTCATTCCCCAGTCTGTATTTGTCTGCAGCTATTCTTTTTCAAGTTCAGGATTTTGCATTTGTCGTTGTTGAATGTCATCTGATTGATTTTGGACCATTTCTTCACTTCCAGAAGACATTTTAGATCCTTGCCCTACACTCCAGAGTGCAACTGCACCCAACTTGGTGTCACCTGCAAATTTTCTAAGATTGCACTCAATCATCTTGTCCAAATCATTAAAGAAGTTGTTTAACAATACCAGATGCAGAACAGACCCTTTGATATTTCCTTCAACTGGACATTGAATCGTTGATGACTACTCTTTGAGCATGATAATCCAACCAGTTGTTCTCCTTACAGTACTTTTATCTAGTCCAGGGTTGATCAAGATACAGTCTGCTGCCATATCTACCCATGCAGCTGTGGAGTTATACACAGGGCCAGAGATGTGGCAGCAGAGGAGGAGCAGCAGTGTTAATTATGATAATGTGTTGCGGCACCACTGATTTAGGCTGCATTTCCTTAGTTTATTGAGAATGTTGTGGGAGAGACTTTAGCAACAGTTTTGACACTCAAGATATATAGCATGCACTTCACTCCTTCACCTCCACAAAGCCTGTCACCTTATCATATAAGGAAACCAGGTTAGTCAGGCATGACTAGATATTGGTGAATCCATGCTTTATGTTTCTGATCACCTTTTTCTCTGGCAAAATGCATCAGCAGTGTTGACATCATTGGCTAGGCCTGGTTGACTTGTTTCTGGATTAATAAAATCCTAGAAAAGTAGGGCTAGAAGGGACCTTAGGAGGTCATCTAGTCCAACCCCCTGCTCAAGGCAGGATCATACTTGATTTAAAGTTTTTAAACCATTTTACCA
The DNA here is from genome assembly GCF_000455745.1 of Alligator sinensis. NCBI lineage: Eukaryota > Metazoa > Chordata > Crocodylia > Alligatoridae > Alligator > Alligator sinensis. The sequence continues at coordinate 563,240 of NW_005842248.1, forward strand.
TCCCAGATATGTATTTGTCTAACCCGTTGTCCTAGTGCACCTTAATGGAATCATTTTTGGATGATTCCTATTTTTGTCAATGAAATCCATGGATTAATTTGAGGACAATGTTTATCTTCCAAGATATCTGTTTTTTGGGGAATACCCTAGGGGTCTATAGTTGCCTTTATTTGTCAGTTTAATAATATATAAAGTAACTACATTTATTTATGGGTCAATTTTATCTTCATATTTTATATGTAAAAAATTGAGTATGTTGAGAGTACTATAGAGCTAATGATCTTGCAGTGGTACTCCACTGGATTAACAAATTATATGATGCTGAACAATGAAAAATGTGTGTAATTTGAGTGGGAGTTGACTGGAAATATTATTCTTGTATAAATATTTGTGCTGGAAATCAGCACGCTACATGAAGGTCTGCATAGATGGAGTATTGACAAGGAACAGTGAGTTGCATCACTCTGGTGGGGCGGGGGGTTAGTCATTTAAAATACAATATTTTCTTTTTGCTTTTGATACTAGTGCAATATTAACCAGGTTCTTGGATACTATACTTATTTTTGCAAAGGCATTTGCTACTGATTCTTTTTCTTTGTTTCATTGGAAATACTGTACTGCAGCTGGAAATCTTTTAATATGGCTTTCAGGGGTTGAAAAATTGGTTGTCAGGGTGTGAAAAGTTCTGTGCATATACCAGAAACTGAATTTCATCAGGAAGGTGTATATCTAATGATTTCTAGCCCAATGGGGCATGTAGAAATTCCTGCT
>NW_005842248.1:564041-575470 GCF_000455745.1 Alligator sinensis
ATTTATTGGAGCAAAACATTGGGAAATGTTGCTAGTGTGAAGCAATGCATGGAAAGCATTCACCTTTGTATATGAGTGATTCGGATCCTTGGGAACAGTTGCAAGATTAAAAAAAACAAAACCTACCCACCCTTCATGATTCCAGATGATTTATTTCCACATGAATATTGGGAGGTAAGGTGGATATTATAGTCTATTAAGATTGAGGCATTATCACTACTTTAGGGCAGTCAGGAAAATATCAAATCTAGAAGTCAGCTATTTCTTTGTTGTGAGAGAAATGTGTTAATGCTGAATAATGTATTCTCAGTTATTTGCATGTATGTACGTTCTTAAACATAGCTATTAGATGGCAGAAGTGAAGCTTACAAATGACTGATGTGACACTCCAGTAAATAAACGCCTCTTCAAGTTCTCATCTATGCTGTCTCTCCCGAGCCTTGTCCCAGTTCATGTGTGATTGTTCACTACAATATCTGAATCATTATGGTTTTTGTTATGAACATGTAACCAAGGCCCTAATTTAAAGTTCCCATCTACCAGACATCTGATATGAATGTCAATCAAAGTTGCGTTGGATGGATTGGATCAAATTCTCAGTTAAGAGCATGGTGTGGCTCAAAAAGAGGGGCTCAAAGGTGCCTTTTGTGTTTTGATGGTCCTGTGATAGCTGTATGCTAGGGTCTCCAGGGTAAAAACAGTTTTCAAGGGATTAAAAAAAAGGTGAGCATCAGTCATGCAAACCAAGGTTGTATCCTATTTGTTCTGACTGTGGTGGGGGAAAGGGAATGGCATAAACGCTGCTACTCTGTTCCTGTACCACAAGTGTATCCTTTTACACTGGCTCCAGCTCTAGGTCTGTTTTGGGGTGATGTAAATAGCATCAGTGCCAATTTGCATAAGTCTTAACTAGTGTGCTTTGAAGACCAGTTTCTGTCATTTACTCTGACTAATATGTTTCTCTGATCCTACTGTACTCACTAAGTATTCTTACTGCTGAGCATAAATAGTGGAATACTGCCCTTAAGAATATGCCTTCAGCTTGATAATGAGCTTGTTGTATCTGCAGTTGTTACATTTGCTGGGAAGACGCCTTCACTTTTTCAGTATAACTAATCTGACTGTTCCATATCTTTGCGCAAGAATATGATCAACACGTGGAAAACTGCACCTCTAGCACCAGACACCTCACTGGGGAAGTCCCCCAAGGTTCTATTCTCATCCAGTCCTGTTCAAAATCTAGAGGTAGCCACTAGGACAACTGGTAAGAGGATATTCTGCAGTGATGGGTAACACTATGAAACCTGAAGTTAGTTAGATCAACATGGACTCAAGTGACATCAAGTGCTTTTATTTTCTTCTCCAGTCTATTTGAAGATATGGGGCATTCACTAAGTTGGTCCAGTGCTTGAATGAGATCACCTCATGAGTGATAAAGCAATGCAGATATGATCCTACTAGGCAGAAAAGCATTCTGTGGAAATTTCAGCCATGGTATGTTTCCTTCACCAACAACACTAGTATCCCATAGACTCTGAAGTCAAGTTTAAGGTCTTGCTTTCTACCTTCAAGGTGCTTAGTGGCCTAGCCCCATAGCTATTTACATAGCTACTTGTTGCAGAAGTTAGTCATGTCATTACTTTCTGGAAAGTGCACACTTATTGGCAACAGGCATAGTATAAGAATTGATAGCAGAACTTTAAGTACATGAGTCAATTACATATTTAGGATGTCTTGGCTCAGTGCTGGGGGACACGCATATATTTAATAACACTTCCATATAGTGCTTCGATATTTGTTGCTACACAAACATGAACTACTGAAACATCCTTGTGAGGTGAGTGAGTCAATTAGAGGTATACTGATACATCCGTCTGAAATTGGCTCAGCACCCATATAAAGAAAATTGATTGTATCAGAAATTGGCCTGATACGGCTGATAAATGCTCATGCATGTGTACAGCCGCAATGCAGCATGCAGGCAGTGAGCACAGCCTGGTAGCTTGGAGAGCTGTGTGGAGCTGGTAAGTCTGTTGTGGTGGAAGGGGGGCGGGGAGGGGAGGGGGGGGGGGGGCAGATCAATGACCCCTGCAGTGAGGGAGGGAGTGGGGCAGGGTGGGGTGTGGGATGGAACCACAGCTTGTCCAGGGGTGTGGGGGGTGAGGCATGGCTCCTGCCGCTGGGTGCACCCCTGGGGGTCTTGGGGGGGGCATGTGCCCCCAGATCTGCATGGGAGGGAATTGGGGAGGGGCTCAGGTTGGGGCCCGGCAACACTGAGCTCTTCCCAGTAGGAGGTTGAGCCAGGCTGTGCTTGGGGTGGGCGGTGGTGGCACTGAGAGAGGGGTTATTGAGGGGAGGCTGCAGCCACCCCAAATTTTGTCGTAGCCCCCTCCCAGAACCACTGCCCAACCCAAGCACAGCCCTGGCCCAACCCTTCACCCCCCATATGCCGGGAAGAGACTGGTGCAGCTCCAGCCTTGCAGCTGCAGCCCATCATGCCCGCGCAGATCTGGGAGCACACACTCCCCCTGTGACCTCCCAGAGTGCACGCAGCGGTGGTAGCTGCTTCCCCCACACTCCCCAGTTAAGCCATGACTCTGTCCTGCACCCCAACCTGCCCTGGCTGGGCAGTGCCTGCCGCAGCCTTACTCTCTTCTGCACCATGGGGGCCTTGATCTGAGCCCCCCACACCTTCCCCCCATCCACCACAACAGACTTACCAGCTGTATTGGAAATTGGATCGGTATTGGCTGATATGTCTCCTTAGAAATCGGCTATTGGTATCGGCTCCCAGAATGTCTATCGGTGTACCCCTAGAGTCAATACTGTTGTCCTCATTCCACCGATGTGGAAACTGAAGGAGAGAGGTGAAGCAACTTGCCCAAAGCCACAGAACAAGTCAGGTGGTTTTTTCTTTTAGTTAATTTTACTATAAAACTGACATACAATCAGTTCTTATACAGATCTGGAGCAGCTGTTGAAGACCTTTTCAGAAGAACCCAAGCAGATGTAATGTCAAACTCGTATAGCTATCTAATGTAACTGGGTATGTACTAATTAAACTACAAAGCTAGGGTCTGACTCTAACCCCAAAGAGTAGGGAAACCTATAGATAGGATGCTGATATGCTTGATGTAAGCAATACTTTCTATCTAGGAATTTATATTTTGCTCATTAGGGTAGAAGCTAAGTATCTAAACAGACAAAATGGAGGTGATATTGGGAGAAGCAATTGGAAACTTTGCCATAAGTAGTAGCTATGCATATTACTAAGGGGATTTGATCACTGAGACTCACTATCTGGCTGTACTTATCAATCCCCTCCTTTCCCAGCCTCACACACATTGCTCTTAGGTATGCAGGTTGTTTTGATGGCCAGCAGCATGGCTTGAACTACATATCTTGCAAGGGAATTACGACCATTTCTTTTCAATGCCCACTTTGGCATAACCACTTTTTGAGCACCATATTATAGTAATGTGAAGTGCTCTCTATGATGCATGGTTCTTGAAGGCTATGCAGAGAAACTAGGGCATATAACATTAAATCCCAAAAGACAGCATGAAGTTCATGTGAAACTATAGGTGAAAATCAACATGTTACTATTGATTTTTAAAGAACCATGAGGATTGAGGTTTTAAGTACCTACGAAATAACCTTTCCTTTCACATTAGTAAGGAGTTAAAAGAAGCTGAAAGCTGGGCATACCCTTTATTTTGGACTTATGGGGAAGTGTGTGACCTTAAAGCTTCAGCAGAGGTCTAGTATCCAGGAATTACTGTTTCACTTCTAGGTCTTCCGTAGACTCTGTGGGTACATACAGACATTCATGGAGGTTAGAACAAGTCAAAAATGGCCCCCTGGTCTATGGCAAGTCAGGATGGGGCGGGGGGAACTAGCAGGGGAGTTTGGGGGACCAGGAGGGCAAATGCAGTCTGTAGGGGGATTGGCGTGGTAAATGGGGTCTGTGGGATGGGAATCGGTGGGATGGTCTCTCCCTCCCCCAGACCAGGGGGTATTTTTAGGCTCCCAACCCACCCCCAAGCAGCCTCCCCAATCCCATTCACCCCCACCCCCATTTTACTTCCTCGGGTCCTGGCACTGGTGAATGCTAGTAAGATGGCACCAGAAGCAGCTTTGGTGGGCTCAGGGGAGCTGGGTGATCCAAGGAGGGGGCAGAGGGAATGAAGCTCCAGGAGGATAAAAATATCCCATTGCTGGTTGGGGGCTGGGGTGTAGTGTACGGTGGTGGCTGGGTTTTCCCAGCTCTGGGGCTATACTGGGAACTGTACAGAAATTCAGTTTGATCAGTCTTGCCAGACCTGACTAAGTTAGACTGCCTCAGAGGTACAATTAACTTAGATTAGTCGACCATTTTTAGCCTGATTTAACCTTCCTGAACTTCTGTAAAGTATGCACTTAGATCTACGTAACAAGGGATCTAAATGTAAGTTCCACCTTGGTGAATTAAGTTAGATTGGGTGGCCATTTTTAATGTGATCTAATCTCCCCCTTACCTCCCTGAATGTCTATGTACCCTACTGATTAGTAATGAGAGCTCTTTCTCTTTATTTTAAAACAAGATGAAAGCTTACCTAGCGCCCCATGTCACAGGATGCTGAGTATCTGTTCAGCACTTTGAAGATGTGAAGTGCTGTTCAAGAATGGTGCCTGTCTAATCTATTGTGTGTTTTTTTTTTGGGTACCTACTGCTGTAAACATCTAATTTTGACAGACCCCGTGCTTGGCTTTCAGGGCAAACTCTATTTGTGTAAACTTAATTGCAGGGTTTATAGATAGCATTAATCTGAGCTGAGTTTATTTACTGTATTCATTACCTCATGCAAATGGGGAAGAAGACTGTGAACAAAGGATCTCCATCGCTTTTGAGCACAGGAAATTGAGGGGTGTGTGGCATGGGTTGAATGATTCCTAAGAGCCAGGGGAGTGGAGGAGGGGATAATAGTTCATTCCTTCCCTATGTGGGGGCCAAGACTGTTTTGTCTTGTGACAATTAAAACAGATGGCTGACTAAACATTCAGAGAAGTACCACGGTCGCTGCAGTGAAAGCCGATATAACTGTACTTCAACATGCATAATAAGATTTACTAGTTCATAGATTTATAGATTGTAAGACCAGAAGGGGCCATTGTTACCTTCTGTATTCACGGGCCGTAGGGCTTTGCTAAATTAATTCCTGACTGAACTAGAGCACATCATTTTAGAAAAAAACCTCTAATCTTGGTATAAAAATTTCCAGTGATGGAGGATTTACCATAGCCTTTGGAAGTTGTAGTTGGATTTCATCACAGTAAAGTCAACTTGAGAGAAATGAGCAAACATTTTCATCCTAAATTAAATCTGTCAAAATAGTCTCTCTATTTGATTCTCTAAAAACCCTTCTATCCTTTACCAGTTTCTTAAACGTGCACTAGGGGGCGCTTCAAGACCGAGTATGGAAAATGGAAAACTCAGTGACAAATAATTCCACATCATCCTGAGCTAGGTAAACAGTCTTGCACAAAACAAAATATAAAAAATACATAAGCAATTAAATATGTATTTACCAGGAACTGTGATTCAATTCCTGTTTTTCCCCCAGCAGCTGCACCTCCTGAAACTGGACACACAAGTGAAAATTACATTCTTGTTCTAAACAATTTGTATCATTGTCATCTTGTCCTCTTAAACAAATGGACTTTGCATTTCAGCACCCAGTGAAACACAGCACCAAGCACTGTTTTTTGGTCATTCTTTCTCTGTGGCTTTACAGGTATTTGTGATAATTTTATGGTTGCATCTTTTTCTGTTTCTGCGTAGAAGGGTATTAAAAGCTAAAGGTTTTGATTCTAAAACGGTCTCTTTTTCAGTCAGGTTCATCTGACTGCAGTCCGCCTGACCTTTGTTCTGTTCCAGGACAGTCCTCTAGAGTACTTCCTGAATAGGAGAAGCTGTTAATGCCGCCAACGTTAAAGTTGGCTTCCCTGCCAGGAAGATGTATTTGCCAAAGTATTTGGATTCTGTAATAATTTGTCTTGTTAAGCACATTAGAAGGACATAATAATTAGAACTCCTGACTCTGAAGGAAGCTGCTGCTTCTAGCTGGTTTACAAAGGTTTTAGAAGCAATCAAATTAATGTGCTAAGTGCAAGTGGTAGTAACACGTTTTGGTACATCCCCCTTCTTAAAAAAAAAAAAAAAAGCACCCTTCTGGTGTAGTTTACTTTAATAATATCAGTAAGCAATATCTTGTACTAATTAAGTATATGTTGCTAAATAAGAATGGTGTTCTTGTGACTATTAACCACTGAAACAGTATTAAATATACAGGATATAGTTGATGGCATGCAGGGACAATTTGCTTTATACTGATGGTCCTCATAGAAGATGGCTGGACAATTAGTCAAAAACTTTCCTTGATCTGCATTTTGGGCTATAATGTCATTGCATATTCCCCTAATGAGCATTTAGCTGCAGTTCATTGTTTCAGGTCTCAGGCATTTGTCTGAAAAGGGCAGTACTGATCAGCACTATTTCATTAAAAGCTTTTAATCAAAAAAGACTATTTTGTCAAAACAGAAGGGTTTTTTTTTTTTTACAGTCATGAGTTTTGATGTAAATTTCATTGATAAGGTTTCCTGGGATCAAGAATTTTGAAAAAAGTCACAGACAGAGAAACCCACCTGAAATAGTTCATTAGCCCAGGGGTTAAAGTATATTGTAGTGATGTTTATTGTATCTAGGTTCTCATGATAACAAAGTCCAATTCAGCCTGTTTCATAAAATTTGCAAAAATTGGCAAAATTTTGGGACAGCAAAATTCAGTTAGGGTGAACACAAAGGTCATCTGATGCTACCTAAGGACTGAGAGGATCTGCCAAGCAAACAAAAGGTATATGGGTCTAGAAATGAGTGGACCAAGGTTGATGTGTTGAAATAAGGACTGATTACTGAACAAATAATGAGCAGATGTGCTATTCTGCCCTAAGCTCTTTTTGAGGGTATGTAGACTGTGAAGGACAAGCTCCACAATCCTGGCTCTCACCATTGCTATTTCCTGGGATCCATCACAGCTTTGCTACTAGAAGATAATTTGTTAGAGGGGGATCCATATTATATCATCACCTCTACTTCTTCAACTGAGTCATAAATGTGAGTCTTATTCTTCATGTCTGCTTTTCCTTCTTTCCTCTCCCCACTTCTTTTTGCTTTCCTTTGGTTTGGTCTGGTTTGGTCTGGTCTAGTTTAGCATTTTTAGAGATCCAGTAGCCAAAGAAGCAGACAAAAGCAATGTCTTAAACAGCCAGATACTGGTGCAAATTTATCAAGTTTCATAGGGGCTGATGAGGCTATGCACTATTCACCCTTTCAAGCAAGAGCATATTTAGGCTACATTTATGATTGTGATTACATTGCAGTGTATACATGCCTACCTGGTTTTATGCTGGTTAGCTCAGCTACTAGTACAGTTTTCCCACGCTTTATGCTGTACATGTGTTCCTGGAAAATGGTGCATAACTCAAATTTGCATAAAGGAAACCCACTTTACAGTGCAACAAATAGGGCTATGTTCCAAGACCTTGACTGTACTGACCCCCAGACTCATTTCTACCACTTTTACAAGCCAATTTTGGTACTCACCAACAGCATAAGCACAGGTTGGTGGTGAATATTACCATAATGGGGATGGCAACTAAAGAAACACATTGCAGGCAATGAGTGAGGAGCACAGATCCACACAGGAGACTGTATTTTGCTGTGCATCACTCCCACAATGCACCATGCAAAGCAGCTGACTGTGGGCTACTACCATACCGATCGTATAAGTGTGAATTTACTTTGCATATAAAAAAAAATTGGTATAAAAAGAGTCCTCGCATAAGAGCAAATTTGCACATATAGAACCTGCATAAACGAGGGAAACCTGTAGTTGGAGTTCAGCATTATTTAACACAGGAAAGATTCATCCAGGGTTTATAGCCTGCTCTGTATTCTGTGCTGAGGCAGCCGCACTACTAGCAGTATTTGGACCACCTCATTAAACCTGGCTTGCGTATATTTAAACAAGCTGCAGGCACAACACTGGTTGCCAGGTAGATATGGCCTGAGAGTTAGTACCAGAACCAGCAGCTGAATTTTCTCTTTGCCCTCTTTTCTGCCTTTTGAGAATATCTTGAAGGGATCAGGATCAGACTTTAGCAATAATTATTAGTGCAGTCCAGCTCAACTAACTTTTTCTTTTCCCCCAAAAAGTTATTAAGAGTCTTTAATACCATCTAAAACATGGGTCAGAAAGTGCCTTATTAAAACAAAATTTAAAAAGGCCCTTTAAAGTTTAAAAAGGAAGGGAATAAGGCTAGTTGTTAAAATGAAATCTTCTCTCAGTATTTTACATTTTGAATTCTTTAACTGTGTGTCCCCTTTTTTTTAATCTTTACTGCAAGGTTAATGTTATTTAATGGGGATAGTCTTCCATGAGACAAAGGCCTTTCTACTCAAACCCCACAGTCTTGTTTAACTGTTCAATATTGAATAGTGGCAGGGGTAAAGTTAATACCTTTGACTTTCTTGGCCAGTTTATTCCATTGAAATTAACAAAGTATGAACTTGCCTGGAATGTGGAAGGCATATGTTTAGCTCCCTGTTCTACTTATTTTAGAGCCTGTCTTATTCTGTGTCTCTGATCTCCCAGGTAAATCCTTGGACCAATTGGTTTTATTGGGGTGGACCTTTATCATTTTTGAAGGGTCCAATTCAATCTAGAATAAAAAGACACTGGGAACCTTTTAAAAAACAAATCTGAAGCTTTGCTTTTCACACAGTCCAAATACTGAGTGAAAAGGTTTCCACAATAGCTGTTCTGCAGTTTGTAGTTTTAAAAAATGTATATCTTCATATTCACACAGACTGAGGGGAGGGGACTGCAACCTCAACTTGTAAGATGTTGGCGTGCTGGGGCGGGCAGGGGGGGAACCATTAGGGGCCTGATCCTTGTTGCGGCAGTGCAGCCCTGGCCCCTTCCTTGCCATCTGCCCCGAGGTGCGTGTGTCAAGCAAAATGCCTTCATGAGCCATGCTCTGGTACTTGTGCTGGGGGTTGCCTACCTCTGGGTTAGACCACCTGTAAAATATAAGCAGGAGAGTTTCTATAGTGGAACAGTTGCATTGTGGAACACCTGGATGTGCTTCAGTGCTTTAAACCCCAGGTAGGAGGCTATTTACTTATATCAAGGTCCATCTTTTTCGTCTTTACATTGCTAGTAAAGGTAGCTTTTAATTTGTGGATTGTGGCTGTTTATTTGGTATTGCTCAGGCTTTGATTGCAACAAATCTGCTATACTCTAAGACAAAGATGCTTTATTCCAAGAGGGTACACCTTCCTTCTGATTTTGCCCTATGGGGCCCAGAAAACATCAGCTCTACAAGTTGTCTCAATCTTTTTCATGCGTGTGGGAGGCTGCCAGATTTTGAATGTAGAAAAGCCAGTAATATTTCTAGTGTTGTAGATGGCAGTGGAGTCTGTCTATTTTTGACACCATTTAATATTTTGACTTGTTTAGTACAATGGAAGGGCACCCGTGTTTTTGGAACTCTTTTATTTCCATCTGCTCATTCTGACATCCAACATAAGCTTGTGGTTAACACAAAAGGAAGTCATTTTATCTGATAGAGAGGGGAAGGGTTCAGGAGGGTTCAGCATAAACAAACTGATGAGATGAGCGTAAATAAGAATAGAGCATTCTCCTACAGATGGCTATCCCTCCTATGCCTTATATTTACTGTGCTCGTAAAGAAGTGATCTCATTGCTTAAGGGAATGATGATTCTACAGTGAAATAAGAGAGTGTCAGAAACTTATTTTCTGAAAATAAGGTTTGAATTCCTCAGCTGGGGCTGAAATATATAGTACTAAAGGAGAAACGAGGAGCAACATTTCATGTATAGGATGCTATAACAATATTTGTAAGTAATGCAGTTCATTAACTGTGTGCATCAATAGTGGTCATAATCTTTCCTCACCAGCACTGCTTTGGTAAAGGAGCTGTTTGCATTTTCATTTTAAATAGGAACATTCTGCTTTTTATTGTGGTTTGTGGTGGGGAGGGGGAAGATTTTTCTGTTCTGATTAAAAGCATGCAAAAATCTTTTCTCATTTAATCCTGGTTTCTTGAATCTGTTCCTATTTCACATTTATCTCTAACATCACACTTCCCACACACACTTCCATTTGATGGCAGACCTTGCTTTTACAGTGAGACATTCCCTCAGGCTTCATATAGGGGTGTGGCGAATGGTAATAGTTTCCCAAGTTCCATCTCCAAACAAGCTGTCACCAATCTGTGACCCCAAACTGAGATGCTTACATATCAAATTGTGCAGATGTTTAAAATAGGATCAGGGATGCTTTGGTGGGCTGTCCCCCAGGCACTGCTCCCCCTTAAAGGGGATGTACACTGGACATAGGCGCTGATTTTTATTTTTGCTGGTGGGGCCTAAGATGATGGACATGTGGAAAGTTTTACGCATTTCAGGTGACAGCCCTCTTCCTTAGGGGGTCCAGGGCCCTCCGGCCCCTATGTACTTGGTGCCTCTGACATAGGACCAGGGACACAAGACCTTGACACAATAAACACTTGTCTAGGGTATTTGCTTTCAGGATTATATAAGATTTAATTCCCTGTCCATATTTCTGGTCCCCATTATTGTGAAGGAAAGCTTGAAAACCTGACCAGTTGTAACCTATGCAGGGATGTTGACCTGAGCTTCCAGATAGCCTCCAGTAGAGGGAACAGCCAGAATCACAATCTAGGGAAAAAGCTGACATAATCACAACCCAACAAAACAAGAGTTTTGCTGCTTGCTGTAGCTTTGTAAGTTGGCCTTTTGGGCTCTATTCCTTCCCTTCAGTGTTTTGGCTCCTTGAGTCACATTGTAAGTGCATGGAGGAAACAGTAGATTACTCCCAAATGCTGTTCACTATGTCATGCCAATGGGATGCCATTCTCAGATCTTCATTTCTGATTCTCCTCTTGTTCCTGATTAGGGGTTGAGGAGGTGCTCCCACAGCTGTGTTTCTGTTGTATCTGGGCATGCAGGTTGCACCTCAAGGTTTTCATTGCAGCTGGCAGAGCTGGAGAGCTACTTATTTAATACTGAAGTTCTGCAGTACCAGATGGAAGCCTCAAAAGATACCGGATTGCTCATTCACCAAAGGAGAATGTAAGAGAGGCTGTATGAGCCTTCTCGCAGCTGAATGTCAGATGGGGAGAGAAAGGCAGAGACATTGAATACCATGTCAACAACATTTTCTCTCTTTGCTCCAGCTGGTGGGGCCTCCAACATGTTATCCATGTGGAGGATCTAGAAGGGGCTGGTGATTTCACAGGGTTAAGAAAAGCCTCTGGGATGTCAGAGCAGTTTTTCCTGCTG
>NW_005842248.1:575530-588683 GCF_000455745.1 Alligator sinensis
GCTTTCTCTTTTGAGCCTAGTGCTCTCACTGCTGCTGCTTCCTATCAACATCACTTCTGCCTTTTGCTGGTGAAGCCTGAGTAACTTTTTTGCATACTCAGAGTCCTCAGAAAGGCAATAAGGTCATCCAAATAACAGCACTGTCAGCATTTGCTGTGAGAATTAGAGCTCTCTGTTATTAATGCATTGTTGACACTAGGCTCTGCTTCTCTCCTCTTAAAACCCAACCAGTTGTTGTATAGAAAAGGGAGAGGATTGATCCCATGAGACTATGCTGTGCAGAGACCTGAAGTGAGAAGGCACAGTAATTCCCTTAGCTTTGATTTTGAAACCATTTTTTTTGGTACAGGATGTTACTGTTAGGGGTTTTTGCTGATCACAAGCTGACTGTAAGACAGGAAGCTGGTGTTTTTCTTTCAGAGGGGCCAAAATAATGCTTTATGTTTCCACAAAATAAACTCTTTTATATTTATACATTGTGCTCATGGGAAGGAGGTGACACTCGGGTCACTAATATGGTTCACAGGTGACCCACTTAGATTGTTCCTATCCCTCCTTAGCCACTGTCCCCCTAATACTAATGATTGACAAAAGGTAAGGGAATATTACAAAACAACTTTATTCTTAAATCTAATGTGAAACATTACAAGCTATGGATTTGTATTAATTCTTTCACATTTATAATTAACAGGGCCTGTCTACAGATCTGTGAACTTCTTATAAAAATTAAAATGCATACAATGAAAGGAATAAAAATATTAAATGGAAAGACATGTCCCAACATATCAGTGTTCTCTCCTGAGAGCACTCCAGAAATCAGCTACTTCTCTTGTGCTCAGCCTGAAGAGCTGTCCAAGCATGTTCCCTGCACCTTTGAAATGTAAATCAGCTGCTCTACACAAAGTAGCTAAAAGGAGAAGGAAAACGTAGGACCTCCTGGATCATCAATTTAACAAAATGATGGTGTGGTTGGTGCATGTATATGTGTATTCATGCAAGGCAGCATAGGTAACAACTGCAGTGAAGGTGCAGTAGTATGGGCTATGGCACAGGCTAACAGCCAGAATACAAAGTCACTAGGGAAGCTGGTTATATCATTACTAGACAGCGGCACCACATCTTCAGTGGAATTGTTACTTAGGTTAGTAAGATGAAAGCTTGTAGAGATGTGTCTTCCTGTCCTACTATCATACGTCATTTTGCTAGGAGCATTGTAAGACAGTCTGGGATCTTGAGCTCAACTATTTTTCCCCTGGAAAATGAATGGGAAGGAAGAAGTAAGAAAGTCCCTCTCTCATTTTGTCCTTAAATGGGATCTTACCTTGATCCATTAACAGACTTTATGTTATTTCAGAATCCACTTAAAAATTACATGCATAAAGAAAATCTCAGGGCCAGTCAAAAATAGGAAATTAGAACCAAGGGCAAGATTTTTTTAAAGTGCTCCGATGTGCTGAATACTTCTGAAAATCCAGCCCCCCATGGGCCTTTCTTCACTGCAGATGCATCTGAGGCAGGAGTCCTGGTTAACAGAGTTGTCTTTGCAATGGGTATAAATCGGCAACATTTGTTTTATTCTAATGAGAGAACTATGTTAGACCCCTTCTCCCATCACAAATTAAAATGTAATTGTAACTAGGTCTGAAAATAACCAATTTGTGAGAAGACAGAAACACAACTGAGACCAGATTACCATGTCTGTGCTCTGAACTGTATTGTTTCTTAATTTCCTGTGTTTTTATGATTTAGACCTTTAAATTTTCTTTATTAGTGTATTATATGGATTATAAGCGAGTGTTGTGTAGTTCTGGATTGCTTGCTAGAGGGTAAAAGCCTGCAGACCTCTCAAATCTTTTTCTTTATTATTTTATCCTAATCTGTTATACGGAGCAACAGGAGGAAGATTTTTCAGTTCAGATAGTTGAGCTTTAAGGTACATTTGAGTGACAGTGGAGACCTAGTTTAGGTTCAATAATTCACAGTGTAGCTGAATCTCAATTAAAAATAGACTGTAATTAAAGCTGGTTAGAAGAAAGTTAATTAAAAAGATCAAAACCAATATTTAGCTCCTCAGTGAAATTGTAGGTGTGGCATCTGAGGAGAAACATGATTGTTTATAGGTGTGAATGGGAAAGACAATCTAGAGCAGGGGGTGGCCAACCGGTGGCAAATGGGCCACAAGTGGCAGGGGCAGGAAGCAGAAGGAAGGAAAGGGACAGGCAGAAGGGGCAGGAAGCAGAAAATAGTGTAGCAGATTAGACAGGGGAAGGGGAGTGGAGTGGCATTTGAGGAATCTGCAGGGCTAATTTGTGACATTCCTGCCAAAAAGATTAGTCTCCTCTGAGTACTTTTTTACTATTCTTATTTTAAACCTCCATTATGAAATTTGCTAGAAGATATGCTGCTTTTCCTTGATGCAGTTTTTTTTTTTTTTCTGTGTAGCAGTCCTATAAATGTAGAGTGAGATCTGCTTCATTTATTTCAAATACTGTTTTCATTCTAATCTTTCTCAGGAAGTTTTGAGTTTGAATATCCTTTCCCCCTGAATATTTTGTCAAGTTAAGATGCTATTCTAAATCAAAACTGAGAGAGAGGTTTCTAGTTCAGGCTGGTGATTTAAGATAGTAGCTGGGTCTCACTGTGTGAAAAAACAAGGTTCAGTTTAAGACCACATCCCATTACCAAGTTTTCTTTTGTTCGTTTATGAATGAATGCAAAGCTGTGTTTGCACTTTGACTAAGATCTCTGAATCTGTTATGTTTGTCTTGGACTGTTTGTTGTAAATATTAACATGCCTTTACATTTCTGCTCAATTTAACATTTGTTTTTACTGCTAGGTCTAAGTGCTGTTTCAATATAAACAAACAAGATCTTTTCAGATCTTCAGTACAACTTTAAATATATTGTAAATGTAGCTGAAATGTTTTTCATTGTGCTGACAATACACAATACTTCTGCCCGGACATAAATGCAAGAATAGCAGAAATATCACTGAATTAACCTTGTACAAAAACATATGAATAAATGATAGAGCAAATGCATCCTACTTGTGTTCTAAATTCATGTTGTTTTAAAAAGCTGCATATCTTAGTAACGCAGCAAGAGACTGAAGGAAATGTTTCAAATTGATTATTAGACATTTTTTAAGATGCCTAAGGAACCATCGGCTACATTTTGCTCTCGATAACACTGGTGTAAATTGGTTATGCCAGTGAAGATTGGGGTCTTCTAATTGTCTATTTTTGTTTTATTTTAGTGGAAAAGCATACATTGTTAGACTAATCATAAAATTGCTCAGGAAAACATTGTGATTATCATCTTTTTTTTTCAAGTCCCTGTCGTGAAATAGGTTTCTGCAGGTCATAATTGATTTTGTTTTGCAAGCATCAACACCCACTGTTCATTTCCTCAGTGTGTTTCAAGCCAATCAAATGTTAGGCTAATGTCTAATTTTAGAGCTAACCTAGAAAGACTTTTTTTTTAATTCACTTTCCTGTTAGTGACTTTAATATGGCTCTTAATATACTCTGTACAGATCCTCCTATTTATCAAACATGGATGATGCATCTCTAACAAAGCTCTTTGGACCCATGCTGTGATTGTAAGTGCTGGTGGGTTGCAGGACATTTTTGTTGCTGTACTCTGCAAAGCAGGGCTGCTTTTTACAAATACATTAAAGATTAATACAGACAGAATGTGCAGTTTTATAGTGCAGAAGCTTGATTTTCCTGGACATATATTTATTTTTTTTATTAACAATCCTTCCTTTACTGCACATTTCTCTTTAGAATTTCAGAGTTCTGAAAGTGATTTGTTGGACCTTGCAAATGTTGTTTCATTTAAGACCAAGGGAACCAATGAAACTCACTCAGATTTACATTTCAGTGAAGTCTCATAAGTAATTTATGAAGCATACCTTAGAACTGTCTCCTGGAATACCTGAAATACCTCATAGCATACATGACCTTTTATGAGGAAAAGTTATTCTCCAGCAACTCCCTCTGCCCTGGCTTTTCTTTTTAACTCCCCCCCCCCCCCCCCCACCCAGCCCCATTGGTATAAAAGTAGCATCGGCAGTTGATTGAAAACTGTTCAAAATGTCTATGGTTTAATTAGCAAGAAAATTATTTTTTCATATAGTCATGACTGATTATGGTATATCACAGCAAATACTATACTTGATGCCATTAATGCATGAAGCAGAAAAGTCACATTGAGAATTTTGAATAGGAGGGTTAATGTAAATGGATGGATATGTTGCCAAGGAACCTGCTGTTGAAAACAATTACCCTAGTTTGGAGCTTGTAGCTAAAGCTTCCCCTCTAAAGCTCTTCAGGTATTTTTCCTTTGCTCTATGAGGTTTTTGGATTTTGGCTCTGGTTTTAAAGTGGTTGCTTTGTCTGATATGAAAATTGTTTTTCTTGTAAGCCTAGAATAATCCACAGTCACCGTATATCTACCAGTATCAGAGCATGACTTTTAACCATGACCTGACTTCAGAATGCAGAAAGCCTTTATATCCTCTGCCAATACATCACCTTTTGCACATTGCCATATTGGTATGTATTACAGCTGACCTTTAGTATGTTATATAATCCTCCTGAATGAAATCTTAGGTCGCGTCCACATGAGCATGGACGTTTGGTTCCCCAAGGACAACTAGCAGTGGGACACCTTGTGCCTCTGCTAGTTGTCCCCGGGGAACACCTCTGCCATGCGCCCCCTGGCATGCAGCAGGTTACCCTGGGTGTTGGTTCCAGCAGCCTTACTTGGGGTCCTGGGAGCCTCCTGGGGCTGTAGCAGTGGCAATCCTGCTGCTCAGAGCCTGGCCAGCAGCCGGAGTGTGCCTCCGGCTGGCCAGGCTCCAGTTTTGAGCAGCATGCACTGTCCCCTTGTGCGTCGCTCTGCTTTTTTTTTTTGCACAGATTCTTTTGACCCCTGTATACCCAGGGGTCAACCTTCCCCCCATGCTGCTCCCATGCAGTGTGGAGAACAGCTAGTGTGCGGTATGTAGCACCATATACTGCATGGCTACACTCATCTGAATGCAGCCTTAAGTAGCACCAGTCTGTCTTTCAGATATAACTTCCCCTCTCACAACATGTTGTAGGTCACAAATACAACTTGGACATGTGCATAAATCTTGTGTGCGGCTACAAAAATCTGTAAGTAATGCAGAGTCCCAATCAGTGAAAAATATGTGAACACGGATGTAATGTGAGCTACTTTGAAAAGGAGAAAAATTAAAGATTTCAATGACAACTCTAAGTAGCTATTGTTGACATTAGAAATTCAAGGATTAAAATGATATCTGTATTGAAATGCTAACAAGTACAGTGATTTAGGTTGTGTGCCCTGTTTCTAATTATTATGCTAGCTTGCACATAACATAAATAGTTGTAACCTTTGTGTGAAGAGCAAAGTCAGGAAATGTTAATCCGTAGGGAAGCCATCTCTTCTCTCTAACTTCTACTATGAAACTCTAGCTGTAATGCTCGCTCTTGTTCTTCAGTTCAAAAAACCCCTCACTGCAGTTGAACATCAGCCATTGTGCTGTGTGTGCATTAGTAAAATTGATTTCCATGAGAGTTCTTCAGCCTGAATTACAAAACAATATCATCCAATGCATCTGCAAAAGCTGTAGTTAGGGTGAAAATAAGTAGGGCTAGGAATGAGAGCTTTAGAAATTTGGAAATACTAAAGCTAATTAAGGTTGGCAAGGTTTGAAAACCAAACAAGCCCACAGCTTGGCTGAAGTTTGAGCACACTGTACACAGAAGCAGGCACTTTAGATAATGGTCTCCTGGCACCAATTAGACTATTAATCTGCATGTAATTTGGTTTTATCTATTTATTTAAATTTGAATTCCCAGTACTTGTGGTTTTTAGGAGTGGGGGAGGGGGAAGGGAAAAATATTTTGGGTCATCAACATGCTTTAGCACATGAATGCATTATCATGAGACAGCCTAGCGTGTGATCCTTACAGCGCGCCAACTGCTGTGTGGTAACTTCCGTGTACCCACTGTTCCCCCAAATAAATGCCATCTAACTGTCCCTAATATAAGTAGGAGTATTATGGGCAATTACTGTGTAGTAGAGGACACTGTAAGATCACATCTTACCTTGATTCATGGTAACTAGTTTGTATTCCCAGACACTTTAGATTGTCAGCTCTTTGGGGCTGGAGCATCCTTTTGTTCTGTGTTTGTATGGTGTCAGAGTGGCATACATAAGTAGGACTCCTAGGGACTCCAACTGCTGCCTTTGGGAGTGAGGGTGCAAAAACAGTGCTGCTGTGTTATCCTTCTAGTTCATACAATTTATAATTAGGTTTATTATGAGGATTTGAAATGACAGATTCAAGTAAATGACTTCTGCCTGTCCTAATATCATGTTTCTATCCAAGAACTCAACTGATTGTCATGCACACCTGCAGGTGTTGCTCCCATAACTCATGTTCTGCTTTTGTCAGGTTTTTTGAATGAGAACTTGACTTGATTCTTCCTTTAGTCTCAGAGGTCAAAGGATAGTTTGTGTGTTCTTAGGATGGTCTGTGGCTATAATCCTAGCCTTGTCAATAACCCTTATTTGGTTTCAAGAAGAAAATGTTTGTACAGCAACAATCATAAAAAGAATTAATGAAAGAAAAAGTTGATAGTACTTGAACATCCTTACTAAGGGGACAGAATTTTTGTGTGTTCAGGTGAGATTTTGAGAGGAAAATGTTTATATCCTGGGTTCAGTTGGTTCTTTCTTTCTCTGTGGCTAACCTGCCTTTTTTCAACCCTCCCTCTTCCCGGCCTGCCCAGGTGTGATAGGATTGTGAAATCCCCTTTCTTTACCGTAGACAGCCTGCCAGATATTTACTAGCTCGTCTAAGAGTACACATTCATGTTCATTTTTGGAAGAGGCAGAAGAACACAAACAAAATGTGTTTGCTCTGTGGTTTAGAGCTCCTTTTATGTCCTTCCCAGCCTGGTTGGACCATAAGTCATTCCCTTTTGGTCATCTCTGATAGATCTGTCCACAAAGCCATCATTAACTGGAGTCACTCTATAAGACTGTCAGGTACAAAGACCCCCTTAGCTTTTTGCTAGTAATGTCCTGAGCAGATGCAGAGCCCACTGAGTCTCAAACTGAAAAATCTGGGTGCTAAGGAAAGTGTTAGGATCAGTCCCTGTACAGCTGCTCTGGATTTCAGTGAAGGCTTGTGGTTATTGAGTCACATAAACTGAGAGATCTGTACTATAGAAGACTTGAAATTTGGGGGAAGGAAAATGCCTGGAAATATGACTGAGTTTCACAACTCTTGCTTGTCTCTACTACAATGTGTCTGATGTTTGAAATGTATAGCATTAACTCAGTATATTTAAGGCCTGAAACTGTAGCTTCTGATTTAAGTTATGAATTCCCAATAAAATCAATGGTAGTTCCTTGAACAGCTTAGGAGGAGAGTTAGAACATTGCATGTCAGATATATGTGTGTTTTATACTTGGCAGTTGACACAAAGTTTTTATTCCTAATATTTACATTGTGTGTTTATGAATTGTTCCTTTATGGTTCAGTATTTTTAGGGTGCATGTACATGAGCATAGAGACTGCTCTGACATGCTGTAATTACAGCACATTGGAGCGGACTCAATTAATCAAGTCTGCTGGAGCGTGGTAATTACCGTGCTCTAGCAGCTTCCCGCGTCTTGTGTATCAGCGTCCCCACACTTCAAAATAGCAGCAGGGCGCTTGTAATGAAGCTTGTTCAACAAGCTTTAGTTCAAGTGCCCTCACCCCCATTTTGAAGTGTGGGGATGCTGATACATGAGACACTGTGGTGCTTTAATTACAGTGCCTCTAGGACCTGCTCTATTTAAAGCACTGCCCCCCCTCGCCCCCCAGAGCATATGTAAAAGTGCCCTTAATTTTCCACTTTTATTCACCAGTACCAAAAATGTTTAAGATAATTTTCTGGTTCTGGATTCTTTTTATATATATATGTGGGGTGTGTGTACACACACACACACACACACACACACACACACACACACACACATAGACATATATATGATCACATTTACATTCTGAGAGCATGCAGATAGCTTTCTGCCTTTCAAAGCAATTTGCTCCAAAGGTGAGATGTGATATGTTAAATTTCAGCCTGTAGTAAGTTTTTTATAGTTGAGTTATAAACCTCTGGGAAATGGAGGGGTGGGTTATCACAGAAATACTAATACAACCCTAACTCCAGCAGTGATGCTGTAATATAAACATCATTAAGTTTCCATTCTCGTGGAACACTTGGTGTATAGAATATTTACATTTATAGTACTATAGTGTGTCTTACAGTATCCCTCCAGGTAACAGTGAAATGATAGTTTCATGAGGAAAATTATGTGACATTATTTTAATATACCCATGCTGATTTAAGCTCAGAGAAGCTCAGGAGCAGGATTGTCATAATGCTTTCTTATATTATCTAAGAAAGTGTTCAGCTCCCAGTTAACTGTTAGGTTAGTGGTTGCTCAGAGAATGACAGAGAATTCAGAATTTAAAGGATTTTCTATCCCTCTGGCTTCTATGGTAATTATATTATATCGTATAATTTTTTTGTTGAAATAAATCTAATATTCAGACTTGAATTTTATAATTCTCAAACCTGAACTAGTCTTTTTAATATATTTTGTGAACCATTCATATACTTACTGTTTTATCCACACAGACTTCTATTCTGGGTGTAAGTTACCTCTGAAATGTATTTGCAATTGCTTTTGTCTTCCTCTATGTAAGGGAACTTTCTAAATGGAAAAACACAGCATTGTTTGCATGGACATGGTGATTAAAGTTACTCCTCCTTGCTTTGAACTTTTCTTAGTTTTACCTGAAGAACAGAAGTGAATAATACTTCAGTAAATAAATAGTGTTGTTATCTTGTATGTGAGGTTGGTGGCATTCCAGTGAGCACAGGGATCTGTTTCTATGTAGAGAGTCATTTGTGGGATCAAAGCCTAACTGATTTAAGTCCTATTGGATTTCTGCTCATAAAATGCAGTGCAGCTTTTAGTTCTAAGGCATTCATTTGTCTTTTAATGAGAAAGAAATAAGGTACAAGGAGCCAGCGTGAGCAGAGTAGAAATAGACATTCATATTTATTATGTTCTACATATTTTGAATATTTAAATGATGTAGAAAGTAGCTAAGGGAATCTTTACACGTGTTCCAGGGGTTGGGGGAAGGGGCAATTTAATTAGAGCAGCTCCAAATATTAAAGCACCTGCAGCATCTTGTGTATTCAGCATCCAGCACTTATAAATGGTGGTGTGGGCATTTTAACTAAAGCTTGTTTTATGAACTTTAGCTCAAATGCCCCCACTGCCATTTTGAAGCTCGGGGATGCTGAATACATGAGATTCAGAAGCTGCTGAAGCGCAGTAATTAGCACACTTCAGCAGACTCAATTGATTGAGTCTGCTCTGACACAGTGTAACTGCAGCATGTCAGAGCTGCATCCCCACATGTCTACAGGCACCTTAGGCACCAGAGTATGCATTTGTGTGTGGTTCGTGTACACATCTTGTGCAAGGCACACAACTGCTTATGCAAGTGGATATGCCTGCATGATGCTGTCCTTGCTGTGCTCACGGTGGTGTGTTTGTGTTTCAAGTGAAAATGAAGTAGATGTGATGTGATATGCACAAACTGAATGCTTAAGCCTGGATCCTCAAAGGTATTCAGGCACCTGAAATGTTTTGCTTTTTAGCTAGGAATCTAAAGCCCTTTTGAGGATCTGGGCCTTCTAGAAGCCATAAAAGGTCTAGATTAAAGTAGCTTTTAGTCATGGCACCATGGACTAGGTGGACCATCTCTGAACATGCCTTTAAACTGTGCTCTTCCCAATGTATATAAGAAAAGCTATTTTGTACCATTCTACTGCCAGAGCAATTTACTGGAGATATGATTGCATCCCTGCAGAGCTTTGTTTGATCCAAAACACACAGCAGCCATTGAGTACTCTCTTGCAGGGTGCATGCTGCTATAAGAGAATGACATTTGAGTTAATTAATCTGTGGAAATACTGTTAGAGAGAAAGAGACTTATGGTGAGGACGTGACAGATATGACTTGCTTTTTAAAAATACTTTCATGACAGTAGACTTCAGTAACAGGGATCAGTACTAGCAAACCATCTTGCTAATCTGTTCCATTATGTTTTTCTGTGCTCAAAGAGCTATCAGAAATTTTCTGTTTGAATGACTCTTATTGTAAATTAAGAACAACAAAGTCAGAACAAAAATAAATCCCCATCACAGAGACCCAGCCTTTGTTTCTCTAACAACTTTCACAGAAATGAACTCAAAATGGCTGCCAGTCTCTACAGATTACTCAATTTTAGCAGACTGCAGTTCATTGAAACAGTCCTAAAGATACTTGAACCATATATGTAAATGTTTGCCTCATTGCTGAAATTCTTTCCCATAAATTAATCCATGACTCTGCTTTTTCCTCTCTCAACTCCCTCCTAGAAATATGTTTTTCTAAAGTCAAACCCTCTCCTCTTGATAAATGAAAGACAAAAGCTACTTATGGTAATTAAAAATCAAAACAAAAATTGCTGAATGTAGACAATACTTGCTTACTAATTTGTCTGACTCCTATCTTTCTCCCTTATTTTTAGAAGTAAAAAATATAGCAGTACTTCACACAGGCATAATGTCTTATTTAGAATAATAGAAAATTAGGGTTGGAGGGGACCTCAGGAGGTCATCTCATCTAAGCCCCTGCCCAAAGAGAGACCACCCCCGACAAGATCATCCCAGCCAAGGCTTTGACTAGCCAGGTCTTAAAAACCTCCTGATTTATTCCTGATCCTCTGTGATTAGTAATTTAGATCATCCAAATCAAGTGGTGCATTACCTAACCAGTCAAACCATGCCAGTAAACCATGCTTTACTGGTTTACACAGGAATTTTAAGTGCAGGAAGTTCCACAGAATGGAAAGGACTAGCCTTGAAATGAAGAGATCTCCCATATGGGAACTGAAGGAAGGTTTCCAGAGAAAAGAAATATGAAGCTAATCGTTACTGCTTAAACCAAGAAAATGACCTATTGTAGAAAGGAGCCCACCATGGAAGCTTGAGAAAGGGGGGGTAAAGGTTTGACCTGTGTGACATCATTTCTTGTTATTAAGAAATTGTCAGGAAGGAGGGATGCTACACTTTTAAAGCATATGGATCATTACAGAGTTGTCTGTAATGAAGGGAAAGGGGTCTAATGATAGTTGAAAATATGGCACCAAATAGGTGACATTGGAACAAATAGTCTAGAGGACTCTAGAATGTAGTAAGATCCCAGATCAGGGACTGATCCTGATTTTAAGAACAGAAGCACAGTGATTAGTCAGCAGGTGTTGGAAGTACTCACTGATCAGAGATGCTAGGAGTCAAGTCAATAGAAGAAGGGATAAACCAGCAACTTTGGTTGATTAGCTTTTTTGTCAACAAGTTTGGCTATACATAGATTTTGAATATTGACAAGGAGACTTGGTTAGGGTGAGTGCAGCTGAGCAACTTGTGCATTATAATTCAAGTTACTTTTCCATTACCTAAACAATGAAGTGTGATAGACAAGAAATGCTGTAGATTATGAATAGCAGTAAAACTTTGGATAGGAAAGCATGTGAGTAATGCACTTGTTTTATTCAGCAGAATGTACCCTCATATTATTGAGTCTGTCCTGGAGCGTGCAGCAGTGGTAGCAGTATGGCTAGAGGGTAGGAAGGCATGATGCAAAACAAATGAGGCAATAGGATAAAAAATTACCCACAGGAAAAAGTTAGTCTTCCCAATACATTAAAAATATCTGTCAAGAATAGCAGGCTATTCTGGACTATAGAAGTAAAATATAATGTTTAGCAGAATGGCCTCTTGTTCAACTTATGGTTTTCTGTCCATGTAATTAATGATTTTGTGTTTGTTGTGCAGATGGTGCTTGTACTCCATTCTGTAACTTGAGGTTTCACACTGAGCCAGAAGCTATTTCTTTGGAAGGAAGAGATTCAAGAGGGGCTTGCTGGATCAGTAATGGAGCAGCAGATTGGCTGAAATTCTGGCACTGGAGAAAGGGAAACCTTTTAAATGTCCGGCAGATATTTTGCTTTTCTATTGTCTATTACTGTCTGCCTGTCTTGTCATCTTAAATTCTAAGCATATCATGGCAGACACTGTATCTTTCTATATGTTTGTGCATTACCATGATGGGTTACCTAACACTAATTGGGGCCTTTGAGCATTACTACAATGCAAATAGTACCAGAGGAGACCCGGTAAGTTGTTCCTTTCCTTCCTTATAACTGACAGGCACTGTTGACCATCAGGTCAATCAGAAACTTGTGATTGATTACAGAATCATAATAATTCTTGCGGGCTCAGATCAAGTCCTATGATTACCTGGCAAGAGAAACACTGTGACTACCAAGGCTGTCTTCCTAGTCACACCCAGGCAAGATGGCTGTCTTGGCACGGGGGTAGTACCTGCCAAGGTAATGTATAGTAAACCTCCCACTTAGCTGCTGGAGTGGAAAGGTCTTGGCTTTATGCCCACTTTATGGAAAGGGGAGACTCCTTCCTAGCTTGTTCCTGCAGCCATATGGCTGAGGGCAAGCAAAACTTGGGGGCATCTGAACCCCAAGCTTCTGGGCTTGGGCCTGCAAGTAGGATGGCCCACCAAAAGTTTTGGAAACATCTGAAGCCCTAGATGGGGGTGGAGGATGTTTGCTGGTAGTAGGGCCACTTATGGTTCTTGACTGACTCACGGATTTGGAATTGATTTGGCTTGGAACATGAACATTTTTCATTAAAAAAATAAATATATATATAGTTTATACAAGGTGCCAAAGTGCTACTCAACAGTGTGTTTAACACCTTTGTTAAAACTTGTAGCAGTTTTAAAAAAGATAACATACATCAATTCTGGATGAAAAAAAGTCCATGAGTAATATATGCAAATTGCTATACCCATGTTTCAATTTCAAGGTTATTGTTTTCAAGATTGTTTCTCACTTCTACCTGTTCAAGGAGAGTAGGGTCTGACAGTAAGGGGAGGAGGAAGGGGCTGCCAGGGGAAAAAGTTGGGGGCAAGCAGAGAGCAAAGGGCTGTCTAACC
>NW_005842248.1:588714-591284 GCF_000455745.1 Alligator sinensis
CCCCCCAAATTTATTTTCCCTGCTGCAGCAGTGAGGGGTGGGGTGGAGGACAGATTTCAAGGTAAACCTCCAATAATTAGATTCCATACCTGGACAATTATAACAAATTTATACATTCTCTATATCTTGAATCTAACTATTGGGATTTCATCTTACAATCACACTTGACTTCTATTCAAGTAAATATGGTAATTCGTCTCACTTATTTTACTTTTTTTTCTTGCTGCATGAAGCTAAGGGACAGGAGACTGAGGTGGCCTGTTTTCCAAAGACTAACCTTTGAAACAGCGGAGAGTAAGGTGCTGATATTTTAATCTTGATTCTTCATCCAGGATCCACTAATCTACCTCTAACCCTCCTGGATTCATTACAATAAGATATGATACAAGTTTAAACCAGTTAGCATCTCGATTTGTTACAGCTCTTCTTAATAAGTTGGTTTTCCTGAGTCAATGAGAAATTTAGAAAAGAGAGGATTTGGAACGATCACCCAGGGAATAAATAGAAGTGTGAGCTGAAAGAGAGATATTTTGAGCACTAAAAGCCCTGAGAAATTTTGCTGGCTGAAAGATGCCTTCTGGCACTTAAGCCTTGAAGCAGCAAGGTACATATCCAGCTCTAAATACTTTGGGGGTAGCACTGAAGTAAATGTAGGATTACATACTAAAAGTTACTCATGCAATTTAAGTACCTTGCTGATTTGGGGCCTGAGTTAGCACAGTTTTAAGCAACTTAAGGTCACCAACTCTTGTAATTTTATAATGCACAAGTTTCATAATGCTTATTTTTCTTTAAAACTTTAACTTCTGGAATCCTGTGACTATATGAAAAGCTTAGACTTTGGCATTAGGAAGCATTCTGGATGGTCTGTAGAGAGCTGGTCCTATGGTGTTGGCTCTCTTCCTTGCTTTCACATTGTTAATTAGCATTAAGAAATGCTACAATATGTATGCATCATTAATTGTCTATATAAGAAATTGCTCTAAGTTGCCACAAGGAGTTTATGCAATTTAAATGGGTTGAGAGGTGGTTAACAAACAAATCTCTTGGGTCTGCATTATGAAAAACATTGGAAACTCTTGCCTAAATGGGTTGATAGTCTGAATGGAGGAGCATCTCATAATTTCAGAATTCTGGATTAGTGAGTATTACATACAGAAAGTGAATTTACAGTGAGTGCAATGGAAGCTGCCTTTTACCAGTCTATTAGTAGATAATTCTTACTCAAAGGGCTTGTCTGTAGTGTTAACTTATCATGCCTGGCAGTACCTTACTGAAAAGTGCTGTGCTGCTCCATGTGCACTACCACTCGCACTAGAAGTAGCATAAGTGCCTTGCTGAAGTGTCATGGGCAAAGTTAATTAGCACTGCAACATCACTGCATGAATTACTACTACCAGTTTGGAAAGTGGTGCCCACAGCCAGCACGAGTGCCATCTGGCATGGTAAGTTAGGATAGACATGCCTAAAGGTACTATCTTAATTTCTAGTGATAGTTCTTTTTTACTTATAATAGTGAATACTAATAAATTCAGTCATATGTTACCTATCATTGTAGAACAGTTAAAACTTTGTACCCAGAGGTAAGAATTTACTATTATAAGTGCTTGTTTGCAGCTGTTTCTAAAAGTTTGGTATTTGGTAGTGGCAGGTCTCACTTTTAGTATATTAATCTGTTTTAATGACAGATTGGATAAACCATAGCTTTTTTTTTTAATATCCGTTCTGAGGACAGAAATTCACAGGACACTGATCCAATTTAGCCTTCTGTGTACTTTCTGTTAAAGCTTAGTTTGTCTTTCACAACAAATATATAGTTGATACTTTTTACAAGATCAAGCAGGAGGCAAACTGAAATCTTTCAAATGACTTTTTAAGAAGTGTATTATTTAAGTATGAAAATTAAATGTGTACATAACTTCTTAAACAAATTCTCTGAAACCACTCATTATGTCTATGTCAACAACATGCTTACCTGCACGCTCAACTCTGGTACAGAGTATATACAGCAATGGGGGGAGTTTATGACACGAAGAGGAGATGTATCGAGTCCCCTTCAATCCTTTCCTTTACAGGTACATATGCAAGCAATAGCCACAATTTTAGTTCTGACAAAAATTTGAATGTGTTTTTTTTTTCTTCCTACCACAAAAGCCACTTTGTCAGGAAGTTTTCTTAGTTTGCAGATATAATTTGTGGACAGAAAGAGACAGTCTTGCCTCACAATAGCCAAATGGCTGAGGGCAATAGGACTCACTTAAGAGACTCTCCTTTAAAACCATTCTCTGAATCAGTTGGAGCAGACTTAGAGCTGGTTTTCATACCCTACGTGAGGGGTCTTACCTATCTGACTGGAGGGTAGACTAACTTCCTATAAAAGAATCCTTTTGTTTTTTTAAAGATTTTTCATGTCAAATGAGCTTGAATTGCCAAAAACACAATTTTTAGGGGGTAGGCATTTCAAGAAAAAAAAATCAATTTTGGGGCAACTAAATTGGACTGGGAACTTTTTTTTATCAATTGGCCACTGGTTTTTCCCTGAAGGGGAGTGGGCGGGGGGGGGGGGGGGG
>NW_005842248.1:591315-608665 GCF_000455745.1 Alligator sinensis
GGGGGTGGGGGAGAGGAAATGAGAGCTACAGAGGAAAGGACTGAAGATATGTCCACTTTTGGTAACTGTTCTTGATGGCTCTTTTTAATTTTGCTTTCTTGAAGACAAGAAAGTAAAACTGACAAAGTCTTCTGAAATGGGCAGTCAAGGATCTGTCATTTCAGTTTTCCCAATGGTACACTAAAATTCTTTTGCTGAACTGGGTGTAATAGACAAATTTGGTGTTATAAAGAGATGTATTATGCCAGAAATTTCCAATCAGATCTACAATACCATCTTTGTTTCTACCCTCCCTCCCTCCATCCCCCAAAACAAAATCTTGTGTTCATTCCATAGTAGAATGAAAGCAAATTCTGAAATAGAATTGTTCTTTTCTAGCAGTCCTAGACTTCCCCTTCTTGAAGTGCAAATGGGGAATTACTTGCAGTGGTAGTATGCCCAAATAAATCAGGCTTTCATTGCCACATCTGCTTTTGGATTAGAGCCAATAAAGCAGGTCAAGAAGGAGGTCATCCTGCCTTTACTGAAAGGCTATAACAGAGACACAACATCACGTCTAATCTTGGAAGCATTCAGGTTTTCTCAGTACTGAGGTCTCTGGGTTCTGCACTACTTGTACCTCATTAAAAGAAAACCTGTAATTTAAAAAACAAAACAAAATATCACAATAGATTCCTTTCTGTTTATATCTTCTATTTTTGTCACTAGGGATTTTTTTAACCCCTTTATCTCATTTCATAATTTCTTCAATAGCACTATTCTGTTGTCTTCCATTTTCAACTTCTACATCTTCGTCATAAATGACATTCAGTATATACTAAGCTTTGAGTACCGTGGAGGTTAAGTCAGACAAGACCATGGTTTTTATACCCAGGAGCAGTGTTCTCAGTTATTATGATAGTGGCATGTACAGTACATTTCTAAATACTTCAGTGGCTTAAAACTGACCCTTTTTGGGATAACTTGCTGAAAGGTCTCCCTGGTGCCCCTTCATCTGTGTAGTCTTCTTTCTGAAGCCTATAATTGAGAAAGAAAAAGGTGCATTTTGCAGGAACTGCAAGTACTAAATGAAAGGTAGCAGTGAGCAAGGTTGCGATTGCTAGTTGAAGAAGACTCAAGAGTAAATTGATTTTAAAACTAGCAGTTTTATAGCTCCCTACCTCAAGATAATAAAGACATTCTATGGGTTACTGAAATTCTATCATAGCAATAAAAGCTTTGTAAAAATATTTGAACACATTTCATTCTTTAGAAATATATCAGTGTAAAACTAGTGCCAAGAGAAACTTTTAAAGACAGTTAATACAACATTTGACCAACCTTTCTGTTGGTTCAAAGCTCAAATCCAAAACTGATTTACAGGTTTGAAAACAGTTGTTTTGTTTTTTTTTAATTTAAATTTTCTATATTCCCAGCCAAATTAGCCAAAATAAATTCCAAATCCATGAGTCAGTCAAGAACCATAAGTGGCCCTACTACTGGCAAACATCCTCCACCCCCATCTGGGGCTTCAGTTTTTTCTAAAACCTTTGGTGGGCATCCTACTTGCAGGTCCAAGCCCAGAGGCTTGGGGTTCAGATGCCCCTGAGTTTTACTTGTCCCCAGCCATTCGACCCCAAGAAGCAAGCTAGCAAGGAATTTTCCATTTCCATAAAGTGAGCATAAAGCCAAGGTTAACTATGCATTACCTGTGTGGGTCCTATCCCATGCCACCGGAGCGGTCTTTCCTGGGTGCAACTAGGAAGTGACCACGGTGATCATGGTATTTCCCCTGCCAGGCAAGTATAGAGACTACTCTTGATCTGAGCTGACAAAAGGCCTAGAAGGGATTTGAAAATAGTTTGCATTTGCCCTAACGATGATTACTGTGTTCAAATGAGCATATAGTAACTGTCTGCAAGCTTTAATGAATACATGAGTGCCCTGAACTGGTGAGGGTAACTAGTACTGATTACAAATTGCTACCCTATGAAAATCTTGGCATTTTCAAATTTGTCCTTATTTCACATGGAATGAACCAAAAACATTTTCAAATATTTTTCTTTAAAAAAATGAGACCCAGGAACCTAATGATAGCCAATAGTCTGGGATTGTGTCCTACCTTCAAGTTCCCTGCTTTGCTTTGGTTTCATTCTGCCCGATGACTGTGAACTTTCACTTGTCCACACCCCCGATGTGGGCTCTAACTAACATGCTATTCGATAGGTGGGGTGGAAGAGGGTGTCTGTCTCAGTTTTTGACCATAAATTTAACCCTTGAACTGAGAAATCTTTCTTGACAAAAGCTTTTATTGAAACTGGTAGGTTTCCATGTAAATAAGAACTGGCAGTTTATAATGGTACCCTTTTTCACTGGGAAAATAGTTTTGTGCTGAGAGTAATAGCTTGAGGAGAGAAAATATGAGGTGTGTAAAGAAAAATTAAGTGTTTTGGAAAGTGTACATATGTGTTACAGCTATAACGATCCAAACGTATCTACAATATTTCTGAGTGTCCATCAGCTTATTACCTAGGTACTAAATAAAGTAATTATATGGCAAGTGTAAACTTCTTAGCAGTGGCACCATCTTAAAATGTGTTGGCGTCTTTAATACGATTTAATTTACATTAAAATGAAGAAATCAGAAATGACATAGACTGTTCTGTTTCTGCCCACAGCTGCTTTTCCATTTTGAAAAGAACTTTGTAGATCAAAACGTTTCAGATACTTTCTGTGAATTTCTACCCCCACACTGGACTTCACTTAGTTTTACTGTTCTCTACCACAGGGTGTCAAGCTTATCCTATGCTCCAGGTTGGATCTGGATATGGCAGCAGAGTGAGTGGCTATCACTGGTGTTAACATAGCAGTCTCTCATGCCCCACTGCTGACATGTATAATCAATTGTGCTCTGTGCCCTGGATTTTGGTGGTGGACTTACCCTACCCCCAAATTTCCAGGCCCTCAGGGGATCTGTGGGCCTGTGATATGAATCGGCAGGCCGGGTCTGGCCCGTGAGCTGTATGTTTGACAACCTTGCTTTAGCATATAAATATGATATGATCCTTTCCCCCTTAAAAATAAGCACATAAAATCAGGTTTCTAAGTTTCTGTATAGGTTCACATTTTCAAAAGTGCCAAAATGACTTAGAAACCCAGTGCTTCCTTGCTGACATTAAACTCCACTCTTTCACAATTTTGACCTTGGCGCTCAATGCATGTTAAATAAAATGTCTATACGCCACATCACTCAAAGTAGTAACCTCTGAAGTGAGAGGCAGAGGCCAGCCAGCATAAAGTGTACTGATCAGCAGTGAAGAAAGAGGGACCTGAGGAAGGGCCTGGGAGTAGAATGAGCATGTCTAACATCTTTCCCAACTATAAAGTTGGCCTAAAAAAAAAGATACCACCAAAAATACCCTTGCTTGTATATTTCCTGGTCCATCAGGGCTACAACAATGCTCCCACCCTACTGCAGCCGTGAAGAGAAATGTAAATTTTTGTACAAGGAGATTAGGATGAACCCTTGTTCTTAAAGGCAATGCCTCTTCTGTGTCTATAAGTATGCACTGCAAGCATGGTGGTTAGATGTTCAACTTTATTCTGTTTTAATGGGACTTGGATAGCTCATTTCTCTTCGTGCCTTTGAATATCACTCTTGACATTTTTAAGGTGTCATTCCCATACATTGGTAAGTTCCAAATGAATGGACATCCTAAAAGGCCTGGTCAGGATTTCTGTTTATTGTTAACAGAGAAATATTTTACATCCTAAGTAACTGGGCATTCCAGAAATGGTGGCTTTTATTTGGGAATTAATATACGTCCTCTAAATCCCACCATTTTATTCTGAAGTTGGTAAACTACACGGAAGGAACATGTTACTAATGTCACTCTGCTTCTGTGTTACTATTTTGGTTTTCTTTAGTCAAGGTGCTTTTTCTATGTCTCTAGTAATAAATGGGCCTTGTCCACACCTTCCCAAGGGAATGAAGGCTTTCTGTACTTTGCTGACATTGTAGAAATTTAGATGGGGAGCAGTCATTTAGTAGAATTTGCCCATCATAAGTGTTGGCACAGGGTTAGTTGAAACAGTGAGAGTCCAAACATTACAGATTGTGTACTTTGAAATCCCCCATGCATTTATTTTTGTCCAGACTTTTATTCCTGTCACTCTGTATATGTGCTCTTTGTGACAGAACAGTTACAATAACCACTCCAGCAGGACCTTTCACATTTGGTTCAACTCAGAGTTCAATGCAATTTGATTAATATATTTCATTGTTCCAAGAATTCTCTTGCTAAAGCATAGCAGCTCAAACTTTTAGATTTCAAAAGAGATTAAAGTGTACCTCTAATTAAAAGGAGTCACACTCTTAAGAGCTTAATTCTGCGTAATTAAACAGTTCTTTGGGCCTTTAATTTTCTTAGTTAACCTGTTTACAATACCATGATGGTCAAAATAATCACAATTACTTTCCTATGCAATGCAGTTTGTTTTCAGTGACCAAATCCGATATGTGATTATGAAGTATAGCAGCTTTAACTCCTCAGTTGCTGTTTGAATTCTAGATTGAATGGATAGTCACTGGAGGCATGTCTGTATATAATCTGTGACACTGGCATGCAGATTT
Source organism: Alligator sinensis (assembly GCF_000455745.1). Classification (NCBI taxonomy): domain Eukaryota; kingdom Metazoa; phylum Chordata; order Crocodylia; family Alligatoridae; genus Alligator; species Alligator sinensis. The sequence continues at coordinate 595,928 of NW_005842248.1, forward strand.
CAGCATCTGTATTTAGTCTAGCTGGTGTGCAGACAAGTTTCCACAGCAAAGCCTTCCTCACACTACTGTGTCTCTAGTTTTTCTGAGCTTGCTTGTGAGAATCTGTGAGGACATTCCATGTTCTTTGTGCTGATACTCAGGAGTCTTTCCCAGAAAATTGTGTCAATTGCAGAAAAACTTCTCTCTCTTTTGAGGGGAATCATGGGGACGGCATTGGAGAATTGTCAGCACTTTGTGACTGGTAATCATATGCACGAGGTTAATGGTCCCTTTTTGGATTAAAGTTGTAATAAGTGGTTAGAAATGGCTAGCAAATGCAATGAAATGCTAAAATTCTGGGATGAATAAAGGGCATGACATGAGAGGCAGAAACAGAGGGTCCTTCCAGATTGCATGGGTATAACAGGCCAATTAATATGAGAAAATGATGCACCATTAATATAACAAGATGCTTTCAATTTAAAGTGAGGCAGTTGTGCCAATGGAATATTTGTAGTTACAAGGAGCTCTACACAAATGCTGTTTCAGCAAAACATTAATTAGGGCACTACTCCTGACTTTCCCAGATTAATTTCCCATTATGCATACTGTGTATGGCTTGTAATTATAATTACTACCTTGGACCCTTTCAGAACCAAAGACAAACTATGATCAACTTGATGAATCGAAGTGGAAATTGAGCCCTCACCTTCTGTCAGTTATGGTAAAAAAGTGCAGTTTCTGCTTAAGAATAACTATAGTGACTAACAACTGTTATTTGGAGTTGGATAGGAAACTGCAAATACAGTAATAATTTCAACATTTTTCTTATTTTGTGTTTAATGGAACCAAGAGATAGATTGGAGCCAGTGCCAAAACAGGCTGGCAATTAAGAACAGTTGCCTGGGATGTTGGAAAACCATGTTACATAGCTCTACCCCGGGGGTACTTGAGAAGGATCTAGAGGGTATATGTGGGCGAGTGGGGACGGAGCACCACTGCATACCATCCCTTGTTGCTGCAGAGGCACCACCCACCCAGCTGGATGTGGGGGTGGGAGGGAAACTTGCACACAACGGCTACCGTCGGTCCTGCATTCAGTCATTCACCACCCTCCCCCCGCCCAGCTCTGCGTCCAGCTGCTGGGGGTATACTGCTCCGTGTCTGGCCACTGGCGGTACACTGATCCAAAAAGGTTGAAAACCCCTGCTCTACCCCATTGCATTGGGCTTGACTACTGTATGCCAGAATACTGGTAGGCAGAGTGTTTGTGAGAACATGCCCCTCTAATCTTGCATGTTGTAAAAGTACCACATAGGTGCCTTTGGCCATGAGACCAGTGCCACCATAGTAACAGCTGAATAATATACTTTTTGGACTGTAGCACATATAGCAGAAGCAAGTGAATGAAGCATTTGAATAGTAGAGCTATCTTGTGTTGTCTAAAACAGCATAGCTAGCTCAATTAGAGCAGTGACTTAATACCCAGTTTCCCACATTTTAACTAAATATTCTGACCAGAAGGTTATCAACTATCTGAAATGGGTTTCTCAGTCTCTCATATGGGAGCTATTCTCTCTATAACTAATCAAAATTTAATTGGGATAAAGATAAGGGTTTCTTGTATCCTCATATACCCTTGCTTAAGTTCTGTGTTTTAGGTATGGATATGTTCTATAATAGTAACATTATGTATTCTTTCTCTGTATACCCTAATTAGTTTGCATGTTTAAAGCTACTCATGCTTGCTTCTACTGTTTGTGGGCTTGGGGTTACTGTTTAGGATTAATATGTGTGTAGCAGGCTTCATGTTTCAAGGACTACAGCTCAGCTGGCTGCTTATTTATGGTTTATGTTGTGTCCTGGGGGTCAAGTTCACCCCAGGGAATTAAAAGACTGTGTTGTGCAAACGGACAACCCACTACACATGGTGGAGAATGCAGGCACCTTAAAGTCAACCCCCGCAATGGAGAGAGAAGATCTACTAAAATGGCTGGAGAGGCTATAGCAGCAACAGCAACAACAATTTGAGCAGCAGCAGCAGCAACTGCAGGAATTCCAAAGGGAGCAGCAGCAGCAACAGCAGGAGTTCCTACAACAGCGGGAATGGAGAAAGAGCCCCACCCCGCTTGGTGAGTCACTGGGAGCCCTGAGACTTGAGGGTGGAGGGTTCCCTGAGTTGGGACCAGCTGGTCACCCACAGACTTTCCTTGTGAGATTTGACTGGGTGGCTGAGACCTAACCATGGCCATGGGATGTGGGCTGTGAGGGTGGCCCCACTGTTGGCTACAAAGGACCAACTCACAGGATAATCATAAAATTTTAATTTCTTAGACAGATGCAAAAGTGACATCATAAACCTTGGGGCTGATCCCCTCAAACATGCACACATTCACGCGCACACACACACACTCACAGTAGCTAGCTATAAACACTAACCGATGTCAAGATATCCCTATCCCCAAGCGCTGGAGTCTGCCGTCGATGGCCAGTCAAGGCTTCTTTCCGTTTGATGTTGCTTCAGAAGGGGGTCACCAGCTGGTCCTTCTGGCTAGGCAGGCAGGGTGCTGGTCAGGTCAGAGAGGGTGCCCTTGGGGGTCATTGTTCACTGCCTTTTATCCCTCTCTGGCAGACTTTGGTGACTCCCCAGTTTTTGGGCTTACCCAATCCAGGGGTCATTGACCTCATTGGACATCCCCCTTGGTGGTTTCTGGATGGCAGCTGCCAGCCACAGGGGTCACTTCAGCAGGTACGTGCAGTCTTGGGAGTCCATTAATGAAGTTTGATTAAATCACTGCTGTGATTAGTTCAAACCAGTGCTTCTGTACCTTTAACAGTGAAGTTTCAGGGAGTTTCTGGCTCTGTATTGATCCTTTCCTCTCCTTAGGCTGTGGTTTCGTAGGTGTTAATTGCTGCTCATTAGCTTGTTATCCTGTGTAGCTACTGTGTTATGCAATCAATCAAGATTCATTTAGGGACCTGCTCCACACAGAGAAGCTATGGTTTGATTCCTGCCCTTAATTTACTTTTAAACTTAGAGTACATTTGTTACAAAGTTAAAAAGCATAGAATATAAAACATCAAAGGGTGAAATGCCATGGCATATACAACAAATAGACGAAATACAATGGCAGGAGGGAGGGGGGGAGGCATACTGATGTAGAATACTATTTTATACCCATAAAAGCATCTATAAACTATATTTTTATTACAAATACATCTTATAGTCTATAAAAAATATATATAATAAAAGAAGAAGAGGGAGGAAGGAAGAAAAGGTAGAAAAGAGAAAGCATCCGCAAAAGGGGGAAAATACTGCAAAAAGGGCTTTTTGCCCCTCATATGGAGGGGCTTCACATGGGGGAGGGGCAGGTAAAAAAAAAAAAAAGGTTTCTTGCCACACCACTACTAACTGATGAGGCCCAGGCCATGTACCAGGCCTTGGGAGCTGACTTGGCCCACCTGGGCTTACAAGACCTTCAAGGTGGCCATATTAGGTTAGGTTTTATTGAGGAAGCCTATTCCTGCAGATTTTGGTCAGAGACCTGGGACCCAAATACCTGGCCCTGAGCCACAGCCCAAATATTAAAAGACATGTGCACCCATTGGATAAACCCAGACTCTTGGTCAGCTGCAGAGACTGTCAAACTGGTAACATTAGAACAGTTCTGCAACATTCTCCCAGCCAAAGTCCAGAACTTGAGTGTATTAGCACCTGGTGGCTGGTTTGAAAGAGGCTGCCTGGAGAGTGGAGGACTTCTTGGGGGTGCAGTTAGACCGTTGAGATTCCTGAAGAGACCAGAAGCCTCCAAGCCCAAAGAGTCTGGGACTTCAGGGGAAACAGGCCAGGTCCCTCCCCCAGTGAAGACGTCACCTACATCTTGTCCAAGGCCCCAACCAGGAGAAGGGCCCTTGAATGGCCCTGCCAGAGAAGACAGCCACATGAGGCTTCCCCACAGGTCAGGGGGGGGTTGGGAGGATAAACTCATTTGCTTCTGATGAGGGGAGAAGGGCCATTACTACCAGGATTGCCCACAGATGAATTGTGGATACACTTATATCTATATCTTGGAGGTGAGGCAGGAGCCCCCAGATCCAAAAGGGGATACATGGTCCCAATGATGATTAGGGAGGTACACATCATGAGACTTGTAGACTCGGGCTCAGGCCAGACTTTTGTCCATGACCACCTGGCAATATCTCAGTAGGGGAATGTACTATATTATATGCATTCACAGGGATGCCTGACCCTACACCATAATTTGCCTAACCCTGACAATCAGGGAACAAGAAAGCCAGGTGAGAGTTGCTGTGGCCAGCCATTTAGCCTATCCCATAGTGGTGGGGTGAGACTGGGGCTCAATGGGAAAACTTTCCTGGTGTGTGCAATGAGGTGATAGAAGTCAGGTGGACCCCAATCCTATTGAACCCAAGCTGGGAGAGACTTTTCCTTTCCTGGACCCTGGGCTATTCAGGTCTGTAACAGGGACCCTAACCCAACTGGAAGAGGTGAACAGGGGTTGGAGCCATTGGTGTAGAGTGAGGGAACCAGTGGCAGTGAGCCTGGTCCTACCCCTTTAAGAAAATGGAGCAGCTGGCATGGAGGCTGTGCATTAATCAAAAGATGAAGATGCTCCTGTGGAGGGTGAGACAAGGTAGGCAATTGGCTGGCTGAAAGGGTCCTCAGACACAAGCCTCTGTCAGAAGCTGGATAGGGAGAGGGAAGAAAGGGAGAAGTCTGGCTGGTGGGGTAAGAATAGGGTCTTGAGCCATGTGAAGATGTGGAGCGCAGGGAAGGGGGCTCCTGCATTATAGGTATAAGAAACTTCAGTGGCTTAGATGCGGCAAGCTTGTGATGAGTTGCTGGGAACATTGGCCCAACCCCTTCTCTGATGTTTTCATACTCTGGGTGAAAGACATGCTGTTAAAGTGGTAGTATTCCTTTTTCTGTTTTGTTTTCTTTACTGTATTGTACTCCGGGAAGGGGAAGTTTAAGTAAGGCAACACTCTACATTGTTTTTTGTTGGAGGTGGGGTATTGGTGAGGCTCAACAAGGCTTAATGTCTTGGCAGGGCTGGGCTTAAGTTGGAGAAGGCTTGAGGCTGAGCGAGCCAGGATCCATAGCCCACAAGGCAAAACCAGGGTCAAGAACCTAGAATCGGAGAAAGCTGGAGCTCAAAAGTTGGGCCTGGCTGTGGTGGCCCACGCTGTGGGAGTCCAGCTGGAAAAAGGGGGTGGAAAGCCAGGGAGGGTTGAAACCCCAACAAGTGTTTGGAGGCCAGAACATGTCAGACTGTGCATCGAGGCAAGGTGCCTCTGGAGAATGATAGCCAATAACACTTGCGACACATGGGTGGACTGTGGGGATGGCAGGAGGTCACAATTATTGCATTAAGGCTTAAATTGGAAGACTGTCCTGAAAGGGGAGACTTCTTCCATAGAGGTCAGTGTAGTGAATTCTGGAGGATTGTGCCACCATGCTGGGAAGAGGCTACCCTTTTTTTTCTCTGCTGGCAACTCCTGAACTCAACAATAGTAAAATAAGATCATATTATGGCAGGTGGAAGATTGGAGGCAGAGTAGAGACTGAGGAGCTTGGGCAGGCTGGTCTGACTTCTAGGGGACCTTGGACATCAGGTGGATAGCCTTGGGCCTGCTCCAGGGCCTCAGCCCAGGTCACACTGAGAGTAGCGGTGGGTTAGAAAGGAGGCTCTTTCCAGCCGGCAGAAATGTTCTGGAAAAGGGGTTGGAGTACAGTGCAACCTAGAGGGGGCAGAGAGGCTGGGAAACTCGGGGGACCCCAAAGAGAAGGGGATGGATCAGGTGTGGGAGATCCAGGAGTTCATGAGAGATCAACGAGAGGACCTGGTCTATGGCCTTCTATATGGATGATTAGCCTGGGCCAATGTCAGCATTGTAGATGCATATTTAGCTGCCCTGGACCCCCTCTTTGAGCTTCAGGGGGATCTCTTGATGAGGGTGACCAGGAACAAAATCACAGAGGCCCGGCTGTTACAGCTCTTGATTCTAAAGCAGTACTGCTGGCAGGTGTTGAAGCTCACACATGACGTCACCTGGAGCGGGGTGGGGGTTGTAGCATCTAGAGGTAGAGAAGAGAAAGAAGAGGGTGTCAGCATGATTCTTTTGGCCTGGGGTATTTTAGGAGATCAAAGAGTATTTTGCCTCCTACTCCAGGTGCCATTTAATTGTCTCCTGGCCCATGTCTAAGGCCCCACTGGTGCCTGTCCTGCTGCCAGAGAGGACTGGATTTGATTGGTGGATCCTCTGGAACCTAGCGTGAGAGGACCCAGGATCATCCTGGTCCTTGTTGACTATGCCGCTGGCTACCCCAAGGTGGTAGCAATCTGGTTGGCACCAGCACAGACAATGGCATCTGAACAACTGCAGATATTTTCATGGGTGGGCATTCTGAGAGGGAGTCTTAACTTACTAGGGCATTGCCTTTATGTTCCAGCTTCAAATTATTATATGGGCAGCAACCCGTAGGATATGATAGATCTCCTGCAAGAATCTTGGCAGGTCCAAGATGCTGCAACCCAGAACATGATCCAGGTGCAGAGACAGCAATACAACAAGAATGCCAGGCTCTGGGTATACCAACCATAGGATTGGGTCTTCTTATTAATCCCTTTCTTGATGAGTAAATAGCTAGCAAATTGTTAAGATCCCTTTGAGGTCCTGCAGAGGGTAGGCCAAATAGACTATGAGGTTCACCTCATGGGGAAATGGCAGGATTCACAAATTAATCATGTGAATTTATTAAAACCCTGGAAAGTACAAGAGGCATACATGGTTTCCACCTGCTTGCTAGGAGCCGGCTTGGGACCCCCCACAACCCCAGATATGGTAGCTGACCTCCAGCTAGGGGAAACTTTGACCCTAGCTGGCAGAATTTAAAGAGATGTTCATAGGGACCCCAGGAAAGACTAACTGGGTCAAACACCAGATTGTCTTCAAGCTGGGATATGCAAAACCCAGAAGGGATACTTGAGAATCCCAGCCCACATGAGGGAGACAGTATGGCAAGAAATTAAGCAAATGCTGGATTTTGGGGTCATTGAGGAATTAAACAGTGAAAGGAGTAACCCCATTATGTTAGTGCCAAAACCCAACTGTACCATAAGGTGCCATATCAACTTGCACAAGTTTGACGTCATTTAAATAATGGTACATACTCTCAGGATAGACAAAATGGTGGAGGGCACAGGCAACTCCAGATACCTATCTACCCCAGACTAACCAAAGGGTACTGACAAGTACTGTTAGACCTAGCATCTAATGAAATCACAGCTTTTGCAGCACCATGGGGACTTTACCACTTTAGGGCCTTACCTTTTGGGCTACACGGGGGCCCCAGCAACCTTTCAACAATGAATGGACATGATACTCTGCCCAGACCCAATATATGCAGCTATACTTAGACGATGTTATAATATTTGCAAACACGTGGGTGGACCACCTCCAGCACCTGAGGCTGATGTTGCAGTCTATATGCATGGCTAGACTCATGGCTGATCTGAGTAAATGTCACCGAGGAAACACAGAAACTAAATACCAAGGATATATATGGAGTAGTGATAAAATCAGGCACCTGGTTGATAAAGTGAAGGCCTTGCTTGCATCACTAGTGCCAATGACAAAGACGCAACTGAAGTCTTTCCTTGGCCTAGCGAGTTACTATTGGCAGTTCATCCTGCAGTTTACTGACATTATGGCCCCACTAATGGACCTATTGTGAAAAGGCATACCGAAAAGGGTCTAGTGGTCACCCAAATGTGAGACAGCATTTGGAATTGTAAAACAGCTACTGTGCAGCACACCAGTCCTGCACAGTCCGGGCCCAACAAAAGAATTTATGATACACACAGATGCCTCAGAGCGAGGCTTGGAGCAGTCCTCTCTGAAGAGCTTCCATGGGGAACACCCTACCCAGCTCCTGCTACTAGTGATATAGGGTGCTCATTGAGTGCCCAGGGAAGGGAGAGGGGAGCATCATTATGCCCATCCCGCTAGCCCCCCAGTTACACTACTGTCTGCTACTACTGGCTGGTGTAAGCAGTAGAGCCTCTGGACAGCAGCCCTGGGTGAGTCTGCCTTCCCAACTGAATGGGCTAAGCAGTAGCTTCCCTGGGTTGGTTTGCTAATGACTGACACTGATAACTATTTTGGGTTTTGACTGGTTTGCTTTTAGGTTGTATGTTTGTTCCCATTCTCCCCTGTAATAAACTCTGTTTTAATTTAATGTTGCTTGTGAGGCGGGGTTGGTTCACTTTAGAACACCCAGTTTAAATTTGTTGTCCTAAGTTTCTGGGTGGGAGCTCAAGCAGATTTGAAAAGTTCATATTAAACCTTAAATTTGAACCTGGTGCTTGTTACTGCTGTCCAGTGCCTGGAAGAAGGGTTACACTCATCAAATGTTTCTTCCATTCTGCTCCAATACAAACTGGAACAGGTCTCTGTGAAAAGAATGAGAGCAAGGGATCCCCCTCACACTCCAAACAACCAACCACCTAGCAGTCAGAGTATTTACCTGACATGGGAGATAGACACTGAAGTCCTACACACGAGCGCGGAGTCTGCTCTGATGCCCTGGAATTCCAGTGCATTGGAGCTGACTCGATTAGTAGTCTGCTGGAGCATGGCAATTGCTGTGCTCCAGCAGCCTCCTGCATCTCGTGTATCAGCATCCCTACACTTAAAAATGACAGCGGGGGTGGGGGCACTTTATCTAAAGCTCCTCCAATGAGCTTTAGATCAAGTGCCCCTGCTGCCATTTTGAAATGCGGGGACACTGATACACAAGATACGGTGGTGCTTTAATTAGAACGGTTCTTGGAGCCGCTCTGATTGAAGCACCACACTCCACCCCTGGGGCATGTGTAAAAGTGTCCCCTGGTATGAAGTAGCAGAGATGAGTCTCCCTTATCCCAGGTGAGTGCCTTAACCACAAGGCTATTAGCTATTTGTGGGTGGTGTGGTTGTCTCTAATTTTGAGCAGAAATACCTTCAGGGATCTGACAAACATTTTTGAGAGAAGCTTTGGTCTTGATGAACCAGGATTTGTCAACAGCAACAAAAAAATTGTTGGAAAGTTCCCTACCAACTCAAATCGATCATTCAGTTCTTTTGCATGTGGCTTTTCCGTACTAAAACCAAAGAACCTCTGTGCACTGTACAGACTGCTCATGCAACCATTCTCTTATTTGCCATATTAGCATATGCTAATAACCATTAATGTGCTAAATTGTTCCTGTGAGTCCATGAGCCACCCAACAAAAATATGCTAGAGGCAGGGAGTATTTTGCATACTCTTAACTCCCACTGTGCACTCACATCAGGACCAAACGGAATTTGTCCTTAATTGCTTGCTCATCTGTAATTGCAACAGATTTTATCTAGTCCTACTATGCTGCTCTATTATTCCCTTATGGTAACAAGACATATTAAGGACACATAAATTACTATGTACAGCAGTTAGGTGTACTGACTGTATTGGGTAAAACTCTGATAACAGCTGGAGCTTGCCCCTTAAAAGAGACTGGGAACCACCTTGTGGAACTGCCAAGTAGTAAAGGGATAAATTTCACCCAGTGACAGTCTCCCTCTTTACCAACTGCCTTAAGTATTTTACTTTATTAGGTATGTTATTCATAGGTGATGTGTAAGTGGGGGACACAACTCCGCACCATCACTGCAGTGCGGGGACATAACTCTGTGTTGCTGCCAGTGCCCGTGTTGCTGCTGCCACCTCTCCTGCTGCTGGATGTTAGGTCTGTCTGTACTGTAGCTCCATGCTCTGCTGTTGGCACAGAAATCATGCTGCTACTTCCACCCCACTGCTGCTGGGCCCTGGCTCTGCCCAGACTGCAGCCCCATGCCCTGTGCTCCACTGTAGAAATCTTGGGGGGGGGGGGGGGGGGGGGCGCGCGCCCCTCTCGTGAAATTTGGTGGGGGGGGGGGGGGGGCGCACATGCCCCTCTATTCCCCCTCAGTGTGTCATCAATGATGTTATTTCTGGTTTCTTTAAATGTTTTTTCCAGCAGAGGTGCAGTATTGGAACATCCCCACATGACTAGCACCTCAGATTTCATTATTGAGCCTTGGTACATCTTTGTATATATTCTGGTATCTCTGCTTCTCTTTTTCATCCTTGTTAAAATGTAGAACGTATTATGGGGGCTCTAGTTTTAGACCTAATAAGGTACACACTGGGATAAATGCAGTGATTCAGACCTGGTGGCCATGATTTAGCTTCCATGGGATCAATGGAAGTACCTGACAAGAATTGGCTCCCTGCATTAAGCAATGGGTGCACAGGCACCATTAGTATCCACATTAATAAAACAGTATCATGCATAATTCAGCAATGAATACTGAACAAAAGGCATTAACAACATCAAGAGAGCAACACAATTCTAATAACATCCCTGAGATCTGTATGAAAAAGGAACCTTCCATGCGAGGAACTCAACCTTCCTGTGTTCAACATTAGCTGCTTCCACAGTTCTGACCCTCTCTATATAAGATGCTTCAAAGGATAGGAAGGTTGGATACTTACTGACTGTTCATTGGCCTCCTAAGATTGCATTGGATTTAATTTCTGTACTGGGGCTTCTAAGGGGAAAAACAAGGGGACAAGAACATCAGAACTCCAGGTACAGGGTCCTTTGCAGCCTCTAGGTCTGAGACTAAAGCCAGTTCTAAACATGGAGGAAGAGGTGAGAGGAATGTTAGAGGGGGAAGTGGAGCAGGCAAATGCCGTGCTCTGGGAAAGGATGCAAGGAAAACTGCATGAGCAAAACTTTTGGAGGCTGCTTCCCTCCTGCAGGTGTTACTATGGGGGTGAGCCATTACCCCCCAAATAAGTAGTGGACTGGCATTTTAACCTTCTTGGTTTCCACAAAATGCTTTATAGAACAGTTGTCAGTGCCTGCTTAACAATTCTGCATGTCTTATAATATATATAACATGCATGACATATTCTGTGTTTCCTTTTACAGAGAACAAGGCCGGACAGTCATTTGTGTCTAGTCAGGAATAAATCAGGGTAAAGAAGAGTGAAATATTTAACTCATGGCCAGCTCATAGGGAATGTCTGTGCTGCAGCCTCTTGGCATGTTCAGGGAGCCTGTAGATGACCATGATCCTATTATCCACACTGATGGCTTTTTTGCGTACATCAGAGGATAGGTATAACCCAAACTGGCAAGGCCTGCTAAGTGTAGGTAGGCAATTTGCACAGTAGGTCACTGCCTTCCCTGCCACACTTTATTGTAGGGGTAGACCAAAGCTACAAGTACTTGGGCTCACATGTCAATAGTTTTCCATTGCCATTCTCTCAGTTTCCTATACCTGTGTCTTTTGACCTATCTATCTACTCTTTATTCACTCTCTCTTCCTTGGATGTTTCTTTTCCTATTCATTTGCTCATCATTTAATCTTTCATTTTTTGTGTAACCTACTCCAGTTTCAACATAGCTATCTCCGTCTCTTCCAAATAAAAACCCTCCCAGTTTGCAGATAGCTGACCAAGAGTAACAGAACACTATGAGTATTGTTAATTTCTAAAAGGAACAACTAGCAATTTGAATTTAGCAAGTGTGGGACCACTATGGGGCCATCATGAAGCAACTGCTGGTGTTCAGCATCCACTAGGGTAGAAAGCAGTGCTAAGAATGGATCAGAGGCCAGAAGCGGCTGTACAGCCCAGCTAGAAATGGAAACCAGAAGTCTGGCAGCATACCCTTTTTGTGCACCTGTTGTAAGGAGTTCAACAAAGTCCTGGACAGTGCCTCTAGCACAGAGCCCAGGTCTCTCATGACTCCATTCTGAACCTGGAGAGACTGATGTACAGAGAGAAGAGATTATATTGAGGAGGAAGGCGATGATCCAGCTCATGTGCTGGATGATGTAGTGGGCACCCTCTGATTTCTCAGAGAATCGGTTCTTGGTGGAGACAAGAAACAGATTTGCAATCTGGTAAGTGCTGCTCATAAAATTTATTATCATAGGGAAAATCATGGTGTGAAGAGGGTAGAATTTCACAATTTGTGGTATTAGGTGATCATTATAGACAGAAGCCAGGTCTCCCCAAACCTTGTGAACACTCTCTTTCCCCTTAATGGTTCCCTGCAGTGCAGTTCAACCCAGCACAGGCATCTCCCTGCTCTGTTCTAAGTCACCACCCAGGGCTTGTGACCTTCTAGTTTATCTCCAATTATGCGACTGATGACAGAAGATAATGCAGACACTGGGTTGTGTTCAGCTGTGATTGAGGATGGATGCGTCATAATTTCTATGGCTTACTTTTCTCCCTTTGCAGTCTCTTGCAATCCAAAATGGCAGGCAAGTAGGGGAGAAAATATAAGTACCAAGTCTTACTTAGTAGTATCTTTGCAGTGTTTAGCAAGTTTACAAAACTCAATTAAAAGCCGAAATGCATATTTTTGAAAATATTGGTCTTTATTGACATATGGTACCTATGTAAGTTGTGTATTTAAACCTTTTTTTTTTTTTTTTTTTAGCAAAGCATTGTCACATAAACCTCTTTGTGACAAAGTCCCCTGGCACCAGTCTTGTCCTTCTACTTTTGTCCTTTTGTGGAGCATTGGTTGGGGAGAAGGGAATACTCTGCTGATATCATTTCTCTGTTGCATAATTCACTGTTTTATCAACGCTCCTACTGATTTTTCTCTACTCCTCCATAGGTGATGTTTGCAAATTTTTCATGCAGCAGGA
>NW_005842248.1:608696-629296 GCF_000455745.1 Alligator sinensis
CGGGGTTAGCCAGTAGGGAGAACTTTGCAGAGCCACCTTGGTACTAGCCCCAAGTTTCCTTTGTGTCTGTGAATAGAACATGGCTGACCTGAAATGTCAGGTCAATTCTGACAAAATTGCCATCAAAATTATTCTAAAACTTAGATTTTTCCTTATCTATTATGTATTTAAGAAGAAGACATCTTCTCAGCATGAGATCCCATTTTGAAATGTAACCAGCTACAGTTCAATGCTATAACACATCTACTCAGTTCAAAATGGAGCATCTTGCCACCTTTCTGGCTGATTGATATGTATATCAATTCCAGAAGGATCTTCTAGAGATTGCTTGCTTTCAGATCTATGTATAGTATCATAGTGCTTAGGGTCGGAACAGACCTAAACAGATCATCAGGTCTGACCCCCTGCCCTGTGCAGGAATGGGTGCCGGGGTCATATCACCCCAGCCAAATGTCTGTTCAGCCTCCTCTTGAAGACCCCCAGGGTAGGAGAGAGTACCACCTCACTTGGGAACCCATTCCAGAGCCCGGCAGCCCTAACTGTAAAGTAATGTCTCCTGATGTCTAGCCTGAACCTTCTCTCTAACAACTTGTGGCCATCATTCCTAGTAACCCTGGGTGGTGCCTGGGGGAATAGAGCCTCCCCCAATTCCCGCTGGTCCCCCCTGGTGAGTTTGTAAAGGGCCACCAGAGTCCCTCTCAGCCTTCTCTTGTGGAGACTGAATAGGTTCAGGCCCTTTAACCTCTCTTCATAGGGCCTGCCCCGCTGCCCCTTTACCATGCGAGTGACCCTCCTCTGGGCCCTCTCAATGCTAGCCACATCCCTCCTGAAGTGTGTTGTCCAGAGCTGGATGTAGTACTCCAACTGTGGCCTGACCAATGCCGCATAGAGGGGAAGGATCACCTCCCTGGACCTGCTTGTGATGCATCTGTAGATGCATGACAAGGTGCAGTTAGCCTTACTGACCGCTTCCTCGCATTGGTGACTCATGTTCATCCTGGAGTCAACAATGCCTCCAAGGTCCCTTTTTGCCACCATGTTGACAAGAAGTGTGTTCCCCAGCCTATAGGTGTGTTGCTGGTTCCTGCTCCCTAGATGCAGCACCTTGCACTTGTCTGCATTGAATTCCATCCTATTCTCATCTGCCCACCTCTGTAACCTGTCTAGATCTAGCTGGATTCTGTCCCTCCTCTCCAGCGTGCCCACCTCACCCCACAACTTGGTGTCGTCAATGAATTTGGGCAGCGTGCATTCCACACCCATATCCAGATCGCTGATAAAGATGTTGAACAGTACAGGCCCCAGGACCGAGCCCTGGGGGACTCCACTGCCCACATCCCTCCAGGTCACCATATAGCCAATTTGCCACCCATCTGACTGTGTAGGCATCAGTGCCACAGTCACCTAGTTTTTTGAAAGAGAATGTGGTGGGAAACCATGTCAAAGGCCTTCTTAAAGTCCAGGAAGATGACATCTACCTCAACACTCTCGTCCAGGGACTTTGTGACCTGATCATAAAAGGAAACCAGGTTAGTCAGGCAGTTAGTCATAGGTATTGTCTGGTGAATTGAGATGAATTTTAATTTCTACCTAGGAGAATTTTTACAATCTTTGCAATCTCCTATGCCTGATGAAGGGTGCCAGTGCCCAAAAGCTCGCAAATAAAGAAATTATTTTGCAAATATCTTGTTGGTTTAATAAAAGATAAAAGATATCATGTCTGCCACGAGTTTTGATTCCTTTTGCCTCTAGACCCATACAGCTAACTGGAACAGATTACCCAGAGAGGTGGTGAAAGCACCATCCTTGGGGGTTTCAAATCCTGGCTAGACAAAGCTTTGGCTGGGATGGTCTTGTTGGGGCTGGTCTTGCTTTGAGCAGGGAGTTGGACTAGATGACCTCTTGAGTTCCCTTCCAACCCTAAATTTCTATGATTCTGTGATTCTATACTGATTAATACTGGCTATAGAGACCTCATTAGGGCTTATGATCATCTCAAATTGTAGCTGGGGGCAATTTAAGAGTAGCCTCTTTTAAAAAAAACCCAAGGACTGCAAAGTTCTTATCATGGATTCATCCAAATGCAGGATTAATTTTGGGGGATGCTGTATGACATGCATTAATATTTCCCTGATTTAGATTTATTACTGTCATGTTTGATCTCTGTTTACAACTAATGTTAGGCTATGCTCAGTTTTATTATTTCTATGTGTGTATGACTGGTATGGTATTTGGTATAAATATATTTCTGAATTTTTATGATGCGATTTAAACAGGCAATGAGGTGATTGCTGAATTAAGTGACAGAAATTGGTACCACCAGACAATACCTATACACAGATCAGAGAGCCAGCAATCTCTAGAAGACCCCTCTAGAATTGGTATACATATCGATCAGCCAGAAAGGTGACAAGATGCTCCATTTTTAACTGAGTAGAGGCGTTGGCATTGAACAATAGCTGGTTACATTTCAATAGGGGATCTTATGCTGAGGGAGATGTCTTCTTCTTAAATACATAATAGATAAGGAAAAATCTAATTAAGGTTTAGAATAATTTTGATGGCAATTTTACTGGCAGCACGGGCCAGGAGGTGGTGCACCACCTTTTGTCAGGCCAGGTTGCCTAGCTCCATGTCAACTTTTAGGATAGGGGTAGAGGTTCCGTGGGAGAAGTGATATGAACGGGTTCCGTGACTTTAGGAGGTTTGAAAGCCACAGCATTAGAAGAACCAGAGCCAAACATGATGATGGAGTAAAATCACTCTTATAATTGGGACATGAAGGAGAGAGAAATTCCACGGTATACTCCAAGCCAGTTCCTTGATAACTTCCAGTCTGTTTGGTTCTAGGATTCCTTGGACTTGTCCCCATAAAAATTCTAGCTTTAGTCATGTGTACCTGTAATGACAGTTTGAATATTTGTGGGCATGGAGTAGGCATCTATGACACTGTACTATAGGCAATCTGTGGTGGGTTTGTCTGGCATATGCCTACAGGTGTGAGAGCACCCAAAATAGTATTGATACTCCCTCAATTTTCCTCATTAGATGGGATAAGTCACCCCTTTTTTTATTAGCACCTTCCCCCATTTTTTCTCCTTTTTGCAGCTATTTCCTTCCTGAATGATGACCAGTATTCTTGGAACCAAATTACCCACTCAGAGGCATTCAATTAATATCACATTTTTAACACGGGAAACTCTGCTCACCTTCAATTCTATATGCTATTGTGAATAATGAAATCACTTCATTTTTCTCAGGGAAACCTGTATGACAGAGATTTCATCTTAGCTATCAGAAATCCTGCCTTTTATCTGTCAAAGACATTGGTCTGTCCTGATCATGCATATCTGACTGGGAATAATTTGTCATTAAAAATTCAATTACATTGGAGGAGACTAAAAAAAAAAGATGATATATATATGGCCCAAACAAAGGGATATTCAGGAAAAATATGATACTGTCACTTGATGTGACATGCAAATAGCAGGATAATAGCTAGAGGAGGGGTTGTCAGCACTATAAAGAAATGTGGATGTAGCACCAGTGTTTGATGTTTTTGTACCTCTGGTTGCCTTACAGACCCATCATGGGTGAATGAGTGACACTATGTGTTGTAAACTATTTTTTGATAATTTTAGTATTTTTAAGTTGCCTATATTTCTGGGAAATGCACATAGCCAGTAATTATGAGTGCTAGATGTAAAGTAAGTGTTTATTGTATCCAGGATTGACCTGAGTGGGTATTTCACTATCTGAGTGTCTCTAGTTAACAGATAATGTCAATAGAAAAGCATGTTATCACAGGATAATGGTCTCCTGCTGCTAGATAAGTGCTGACTTGAAACCACAATATTTATTTTCAAGTCAGGGGACATTGATCCTGTGACAATGTTCTTTTTCAATGACATTCTTTCTATTACTTTAGATTGATGCACTTGTGAATATTTTGTCTAATGGATGGTGGTTTAGTGAAGTGACAGCTGCTCATTGTGCCTCTACAGTCTAGCTATGTTAGCTACACTTTGATTGGCTGGGAGAAGACAATTCTTGTGTAACAGCTGTAACTGTATAGATATTCCTTGGAGAAAAGGATTGTGCTTTTTTATGAATGAGTTGCTCAAGATCTTATATTAGTTTTGCTTAGTGTTTATTACTAAGAAAGGTCATTTACCATGCAATCTGATTGAGCGACACAATTGCCATTTGCTATATACTATTGAGTAACATGAAAATCCTTCTCATTTTAAAAAAAAGTTAATGTGAGGATGCACATTAATGTACAAACCCTACCTTAGCTGACCCCCTGAATATTTGGAAATATTCAAGTAGGAACTTTTCCCAAGCGGGAACTAGTAATTTGTTCTTTGGAGAACAAACAAATTGCTAAAATGCTTTCAGTCAGTGGAATTACCATTTTACTGCTCTGGAGAAGATTATGTAAAGCATTACAGAGAGAGAGAGAGAGAGAGAGACACACACAGAATAGATTGATTCCCAAGGGGAAAACAACCTTTTACTGTAAAACATTTTCACTGCAAGCCATGAAGTAAAGATCTGGTTGTTGCTCCCCCTCTCCTTTCTAGGTTCCTGAATATTTTAGTGTCATTACCATGGCTGAACTTTTAGATGCTCATACTCTTTCCACCTTGCAATGCAAGGCAGGAGGCAATTTGTTCTCCAGGGCTGAATTTCAGTCCTTTGAAAAGGTTTTGTAGAAAACTGTAACATAAAGCACTCACTTTTTGAATTTTGCATACAAAAAGAGAGGGTATGGCAGCAAACCTTACTAGCAACTGGCAAAACTTCCATAAAGATGGTTGTCATGATTGAGGATGGTGTTGCAGGAAAAGAAAACTCTGTTGAATTTATCTAATTAGTCGGTGTGTTCCTGTGATCAGCAGTGAAAACCAGATAGGAGAAGAGAGAATCAGAGGGTCTGATTCATGTCCTTCCTCCAGTGTTGTTGCCTTTTTTATTAATGTGTGGCCTCATTATCTTAAATGGGTCAGCTTATTTAATAGCAGCTTACTGGCCTGAAGGAAGAGAATTGGAATCTAGCCTTTGGAGTCTAAAGACAAAACACAGGGCAGTATATTTTCTGTACTTATGATATGTTTCCAGTGCATATTTACTCGAGTGTAGGAGAAAGCTTGCTTGGGTTTCATCACGTAAGGGAGAAAATTAAAGAGAAAAATTCTAAACAAAAAACCCAAGAATGCAGTCCAGCTGAAATCAACACAGCACACTGCTGTGAATTTTATAAAATGTCTCTTCCCTTAGAAAACTGGTTTAACACATTTTAAGGTCTCTTAAATTGCTTTGAAAGTTAGATTGCCATAATGACCAAACCTCAAAACACTTAAGAGGGGTAGCTTGAACATACAACTGATTCTCTGATGCTAAGCAGAACATAAAATAGAGGAAGAGGTTCTCCTATGAAGTTATTGTTAATCTGTTTCAGTTTCTTAAATGTTCTGGGAAAACAGATTTACTTATGTTCTTTCAGTACTTTGACTACTATTCCATTTGACATTGAGATGTCCAGATGCATGAGTATAGAAAGAGAGAAACCATAATGTCTTTGACTCTCAGGGATATGGTTTGATTTGAAGTGCATGCAGGTATAGTTAAATGCTTTTCATAAGTAAATTATGGACAGATTCTCAACTGATGCAAAACAGTGTCTATTTATGGCATGTGGCAATCTCTTCCAATACATTTTGTTGGTTTAAGCTGTAACTTTTCAGGGCAATGAGTTGTTGTTGTATGTATTTGCAGTGGGCTTAGCCTGCTCTGTAAATCATAAATACTAGTAACCAGAGCAGCTGAGCTGGTACTGCTATTTTGGCATTATCAGATAGTCTGCAGCTATGGACCCCTAACCATCCTAGTCTGGATATAAACTGCTACTGATGGTGAAAGCATTCTTGGCTCCTTAACGAATTCTCTATGCTCTTTGAAATACTGTAATCTAAAAAATCTAGTTTTAGAGATGATGTCTTTAAAAAAAGATCATCTCTAACCTGGGTTCAAGTGTCTCCAGGCAGTGGGAAAGGTTGGAATATGCAGCATTTTATGTAGGTATTTTTAAAGTCTCTTTAGGTAATGCATTTCATGCAAGTGTGATGAAATCTGGCCAATAGTCAAGAAAATGGTCCCAAAAATTAGTGGTGATAGTGGACCTAAGAGTCTTTTTAGGGTGAAAGGTGTGCGGGCCAGTCGCAAGCCGGGCCCTTTTTCGTGCTCTGTGCGGGCTTGGCCAGCAGCCCGGGCACGCGGGGTCGGAGAGAGGGCCCGACAAGCTAGAATTAGGCACAGACTCGTAGCGGTAGATTTAAAGATTGTTTACTTACACCGGAGATGGTTGCGGTGCAGGCTGGAAAACTTGCTTGAGTTGTGGTTACAGACAAAAACAACACGAACGATCACGTGGAGTTTGCTGGGCTCCACGGAAACAGAGCTCCGGATGCCCTGGGTAAGCGCGCCACCAAAATCAGAAACTCGTAGATACATCTTATAAAATTTGTCGCTCGAAGACGGGAAGAGGTGGGTGATGGATCAGGTTGCCAAACTCCTCTGAATCTCACACAGGGGTCTTTATTTCCCTGCTGTGTACCCAGAGTCCCCACAAGATGGATGTGGAGTCCTCTTTGGCTTGGGCGGAAACCGCTCAAGCCTCTTATACGGCTAACAGGCCAATCGTTAGCCGCCACGTGGGAATAATTTAGAACTAGCCAATAGCGGGGAACAAATTTGCATACGGGTGGTGGGAACTCTTTTGCACTGTGCATTTCTCTTGCAACTTGAGCAATGCACCCTGCAAAGGAAGCTGCAAATAGGCGGGAAACTCATCCTTGCACCGGAGTTTTCCTCTGAAGTAGAAAACTCCACCGTGCAACGAAGCTGTAATTTGGCGGGGATAATTCTAGTGCCAAAGCGCACACACAATCATACCTTTGGGTTATGACAAAAGGTACTAATGGCTGACAGTCTAGGAGTTATCTGCTATCTCAGCACTTAAATTAATTCATTGCACATTCATTTTACCAATGTAATACTGGTTCTGGTAGCATTACAGGAATTGCAGATTACATGTAATCTGGTACAGTCTGTGAAGAACATACATTCTCCATGGTTCCCACAGATGAAGACAGTGTCTTGCTCATTACAGAGCGATAGAACCCAAATCTCCCATGTTCTAGGTTTTAGCAGTTTTACCCCAGGCCTATCCTTCCTCCTATAACATATAAAGCATTTAGGATAAAACTCACTGTAGAAAGAGTTAGAGTTCCTACAGGAGCCACTGACAGATAATTTAGGCTATTGTGTGCAATTAAATATCTCTTCTTTTTCTGGGCTGTTAGACCTTCCTGGGCTTCCTTCACGTTGCAAGGGAGATGCACAGAAGGAGATCCATCTTTTCTGGAGCTAGGGGAGTTTTCCTAGGAAAATAGGCGCAGAGAGTATGTTTTCAAACTTATGAAAGTCCTAGAGAGGAGAAAGGACAAGCATAGCTGTTTCTTGATTCAGGGCAGGGAGCCCTGGCCTAGGATTTCTGAAAGAGGGAGATGCCTATATGCAGAGGTTGACACCCTAGTTCATAGAAATAGCACTTGCCTGTATTTTGTAAATAAACAAATTACATTAAGAACATGCTTGACTCCAGGCACTGATTTCTCCTCCGTGAAGAAAGCTGATGACCTAGAAGTGAAATCTGTTTCTGCCCAGGAAATAGGAAGCAAGCTATTACGCATCACATTCCCCCCACTATGTTAACAAGCTGAGAATGATATTTAATAAGAATCTCTGTATTTTCCATTGCCCCAAGTCTTTGGTTTGAAAAGTCCTGGTTGAAAGTGAATTTGAGTCATTAGGGCACTAGCCCACTGTGACCATGCTGCAGAGTTGCACTGCCCTTTGGAACATTTAGGAAAGGATGGTACAGCCTGTGGAAACCTTCAGATGTACAATCACTTCTGCAGGCCGCTACAGAAAGGGCGTGGGAAAGGAGATGGGAATTATAACTGTGCCGCCTCTCCTTTCCTCTCAGCTTCCTTTAGAATAATTGGCAGTCCCTGGGGCACAATGGGTAGCGCAGAGACTGTGGTTGTCTGAGGTAGCCACAAGGGACTTTACAGCTATCTACTGTGTCTTTGTGCAAAAGCCAAGCACAATCTGTCTGCTCCTGAGCAGCCCTGACGTTAAATCTCTTGACAGTGAACTGCTGCATAAATGACCATCAGTCGTAGAAGTAGTCTGTATATCAGAGAGATGAATTCATTTACTACTCTCTGATAAAATGACATATCAACCTAATAAGATACCTGTCAAAACTCTCTCTCTCTTCACCTGCTTATCTAGACTATGTGGAACAAACCCATAGATATAAAAAAGAGACATGAGAGAATAACTGGAAATTAGCCTGATTTGTATCCACTTGCTTTCATTTAAATCCATTCCTATCAAGTGATTGACAGCATAACATAAATCAAGAATTTTTTTACTTATTAATATAATATGAACTGCAAAAAGATTAAAGTCTCATTTACATAACCTGAGATGAAAGGAGGTGAAATATTGTAATTATCTTTTCAAGCTAAATTTGCACTGCCATTTAAAATTAACCTATGCAAATGACAGGTTAAACCTTAGGAAAGCTCCTGCTCTGTAAAAAGTCTACTTGTAATTGTTAGTGGGTTTATACACTGGTCACTTAATTAGCCATTTGCTGTACAAACATGGACCAGCATTCTGAACATTGTTTAGTTCTGTCTCCACAACAACACACTCGGCCTCTGCAGCACTATGTTAATAGGGACAGATTGACTCACCCTTCTGCACTGTGTAAGTGGAACTATTGAAGTTAAAAGGAGAGTGAGGTATAACTTAATGTGAGGAAGGAGGTATGTCTACATGTGCAATTAATTCGAAGTAGGCTTACTGTGTAGTAAAAGTACTGTGCAGCAAGCCTACTGGCAAGCACATCTACACGTGCTCCCTCTTGGCAGCAGATTTGCTCCCACCCTGATCTGCCCCTCTGCAGCAGCCAGGGGGAGTTCCAGGCTCCTCCTGGGTGCTAGCCCAGGGTCTGGCAGGGAGCATGAGGCAGGAGACAGCCCCGTACACATAGGGAAGGATCCTGATGTGCACAGGGTGGGAGAGCTGCTGCTCCAGAACTCTCCTGCCCCGTACACCTGGGGACAAGCTCTGTGCCTAGTGGGGCTTTCCCAGGACCTATCCCCATATGGGGGAGGTCCTAGCCAGCACCAGGCTATGACCCTCTGCTGCAGCTGTTTCCCAGCTGTATGCCATAGTTAGGTGATAGGGGCATGGGGCTGGGAAGAGTCCCCTCCCCCATAGCTCTTTCTGAGCCCCATGCCCAATCAGGAAATTAGAGCAGGGGGCTGGGAAGAGTCCCTTTCCCTGCAGCTATTTCCCAGTCCTGTGACCTGATTGCATTTGCAGGTAGCAAATTAACTGTGAAGTAGACCAATTTACTGCACAGTAAGCATCTGCACATGTAGATGGTGATGCTCACCATGCAGTAAATTGGTCTACTGTGCAGTAAAGCATCTTATGTAGATGTGCCCAGAATGCCAGAATTTAATACTGAATTTATGGTGCATTGCGCACCCCAACCTCAATGGTAGAGGGAGATTTTAACAGGGGAATAAAAAGGTAATGGTTCTTTCAGGGGTCCTCCTTTCAGGGTTTGTTATAGGAGAGTAGCTGGAAGGAAGGGTAGGTAAACCTTTATTTCCAGCAAAGATTCAAGAGAGGATAAAATATTATTGATTTCATTGTAGGCTGGCTGGTAGGTTAGGTGTACTTCAGCAAAACTAACACAGAAGCCTGTGGCCCTATCCAGCTTTTCACCAGGTAGATCTTTCTGGGGTTTGAGTCAGAGACTTAGACAGGTAACCACTCATTGTTAAACTGGACAGAAAAGGGGATATTGTGTTATGGTAGTGTAAAAGTGATGTGGCCATGATGAGGCAAGGATTTCTTAGTGGGATATCATTTATTGAATCAGCTATGTAGTTGGAATAGAGTTATACAAACTTTTGAGTGAAAGACATTCTTTGTAAGGTGTTAGGAGGGCATATGGATGTGACTGACTGCTTTATTGTGTAAACTGTGTTTACCTTATTGGTATAATATTGTGCAACTCAGTTTACCTTCTTAGCCCATACATAGAGAAGGAGGTTCGGGATGGTGTAAAGCCTTCAGTGAACAGCTCATAAGGAATACAGAGCAAGTTTTAAATTGATAATCCTTTAGTGGAATTAACCGTGAATTAAGTGCCGGAGCTGGCTACCTGCAGAAGATACCATCAACAGTCAACTTTAGCATCAACTTTAGCATCAACAGTCTTGAATGGCTTAGTTGACATAAAAGAAAGGTGAGATGGCCAATACGCAGCAGTCAGAGGGGATATTATACATGACCGTGGGAGAGCATGTTGGAAACAAGCAGCCTGGCAGCCCCTAGTCAGAAGAGTCTGGGGACTGGTGGAAGTAGAGAAGCTTTGTGTGGAGGCGGGGGGGGGGGAGGGAGCTGTGGAGTATCTTTGGGGATGCTCAGGGTTGCATGGGCTTGATTTGCAGGTGAAGAAACTGCTTAACCTCTTTGGAGGGAGAGAGAACCTCTGGGTGGCTGGCCTTTGCCTCAGTAGATGTCTTTACTGAAAAGAATGTCTGCTCTGCCTCTTTGAATGGTGGGTTCAACTGGGTCACTCCAAGAGGAGGTGAAGTCCCTCTCTCAGGAGTGGAATTGGATGCTAGCTCCTCGAGTCAGGGCCATGAAGAACAAAGGAAGGTGAGGTGCCAAAATGGTCTTAGAGTGGGAAGGAGTCTGGGTTCTTTCTAGGCTGGCTTCAAAGGGGGTACTCTCAGACTCGAGACAAGGCCACAGTGGTCCTGAGCAAGCCATACTCCTGGAGAGTCCTCCATGACAAGTGCATTTAAGAAAATTATAAGCTACAATTTTGATCATCTTCATTTTTTAAGCCTACAGGATGGGTATATTGCATTTAGCGTTCGACAGTCTCCTTAGTCATGCCTGGATACAAGCTCAGGAGGCTTGTCAGTGAGGCCCTAAGGGACCGTGACCACAGGGAGAGGGGAGTTCAAGAGGAGTGGTTGCTCCTCAAGGGAGCGATCCTCAATGCACAAACTAAGTCTATTCCATCTCGGAGGAAAGGCAGCAAGAGGGCACAGCAGCCCCCCTGGCTCTCCAGGGACCTAGCAGATCTCCTGAGGCTAAAAAGAAAGGCCTACAAAGGGTGGAGGATGGGAGTCACCTCCAAGGAGGATTATTCTGCACTGGTCCGGTCCTGTAGGGAGCAGACCAGGAAAGCCAAGGCTGCAACTGAACTCCAGCTAGCTTTGAGCATCAAGGACAATAAGAAGTCCTTTTTCAGATATGTGGGGAGAAAATGGGTATATAATTTCCCCTCCCACCATGTTTTCCTAACTTGGCAACTGACAACTGACACCCAGGAAAAAGCCAACCTATTAAATAGGTACTTTGCATCAGTCTTTCATCAGTCCCATGGGACGCCCATGCCCGCTACAGGGCCGGGAAGTCTGGGTGAGGGTGATCCCCTGCCCTCCATTAATGCTGACTTTCTGAAGGAACATCTTGAGAAGCTGGATACCTTCAAGTCAGCCGCCCCTGACAATCTTCACCCCAGGGTACTCAAGGAGCGGGCGAGCATCATAGCCCAGCCTCTAGCACGGATCTTTGAAAACTCTTGGAGCTCTGGTGTAGTGCCCGAAGACTGGAAGAAGGCCAATGTGGTGCCTATCTTCAAGAAAGGGAGGAAAGTGGATCCGGCTAACTATAGGCCCATCAGCCTGACTTCTATCCCGGGGAAGATCTTAGAAAAGTTTATTAAAGAGGCCATCCTTAATGGACTGGCCGACGCCAACATCTTAAGGGATAGCCAGCACGGGTTTGTTGCGGGTAGGTCTTGCTTGACCAATCTCATTTCCTTCTACGACCAGGTGACCTATCACCTGGACAAGGGAGAAGAGATTGATGTCATATATCTTGACTTCAAAAAAGCCTTCGATCTGGTGTCCCATGATCGCCTCTTGGAGAAACTGGCCAATTGTCGCCTTGGGTCCTCCACGATCCGCTGGCTGGAAAATTGGCTCCGGGGTCGGACCCAGAGGGTAGTAATCGATGGAAGTCACTCATCGTGGTGTCCTGTGACCAGTGGGGTCCCCCAAGGCTCTGTCCTTGGACCCATACTGTTCAACATCTTCATTAATGATGTGGACACTGGAGTCAGAAGCGATCAGAACTGGCCAAGTTCGCCGATGACACCAAACTTTGGGGCAAAGCATCCACACCAGAAGACAGGCAGGTTATCCAGGCTGACCTGGACAGGCTCAGCAAGTGGGCGGACGAGAATCTGATGGTGTTCAACGCCGATAAATGCAAGGTTCTCCACCTTGGGAAAAAAAACCCGCAGCATCCTTATAGGCTCGGCAGTGCTATGTTGGCTAGCACTATGGAAGAAAGAGACTTGGGGGTCATCATTGACCACAAGATGAACATGAGCCTGCAATGCGATGCGGCGGCTAGTAAAGCGACCAAAACGCTGGCTTGCATCCATAGATGCTTCTCAAGCAAATCCCGGGACGTCATTCTCCCCCTGTACTCGGCCTTAGTGAGGCCGCAGCTGGAGTACTGTGTCCAGTTTTGGGCTCCACAATTCAAAAAGGATGTGGAGAAGCTTGAGAGAGTCCAGAGAAGAGCCACGCGCATGATCAGAGGTCAGGGAAGCAGACCCTACGATGACAGGCTGAGAGCCCTGGGGCTCTTTAGTCTGAAAAAGCGCAGGCTCAGGGGTGATCTGATGGCCACCTACAAGTTTATCAGGGGTGACCACCAGCATCTGGGGGAACGTTTGTTCACCAGAGCGCCCCAAGGGATGACGAGGTCGAATGGTCACAAACTACTTCAAGATCGTTTCAGGCTGGACATAAGGAAGAACTTCTTTACTGTCCAAGCCCCCAAGGTCTGGAACAGCCTGCCACCGGAGGTGGTTCAAGCGCCTTCATTGAACACCTTCAAGATGAAACTGGATGCTTATCTTGCTGGGATCCTATGACCCCAGCTGACTTCCTGCCCTTTGGGCGGGGGGCTGGACTCGATGATCTTCCGAGGTCCCTTCCAGCCCTGATGTCTATGAAATCTATGAAATCATTATTAAGGTTAAATGAAGAGATGGTCATTTTATTGAGGGTTGGAGAATCCCTGAATCAGTACAACAGACTTTCCTTGAAGGACGGATTGCATACCCAGGATAGACCTGAAAGTTAGTTTGGATAAGTTGAGAGGCACTGTCTTGCAGATTCTGGGAGAAAAAAATGGAATTCCTTTAATGTGGAAGGGATCCAATGAAAGACATAACCTTATTGGAGCTCTTTCCTGTCTGGGTGACACCAATTTATGTAAACACCAAAGAAGCTGTTCTGAAGTAAATGGCAGGCAATGGTCAATGTTGGTAATTGCTGATTCTTTAGGTCACATGACTGGAATTCAAGACCAGAATTATTGCCAGTAATTGATTTTGGTTTGGCAGCCATAGTATAAAAACAAAACATAAAGTATTTGATTCAAGTGGAACGGCATTTACAATTTTTAATTTTTTCTTGCTAAAGTTAAAAACCACAATGCAATCTGTCACCTTTTTGTTTGAGACGAAAGGTTCTTTCTGTTTGACATTAAATGAAAGGCTTTGTTTTTAAGTATTTATATGAAAAAATAAACAAAATAACGTGCAAGAGGAACTCATAAAACTTCCAGAGGAATAGGGAAGGTGGGTAATTACTTACCAAAAGTTTTGCATTTAGTACATGAGTTGTTCAGGGATATGGAGGATAATTCTTCAACTGGGGAGGATGGTGTAGTTTTGGCCTGGTGGTAGAGAAGGAAATTTGTTAACTATCTAGGAATCTGGGTGGAAGGTAGAAAGAGACAGCCAGTCAAGCTAACTGCTGATGACTTTTTGTGGCAGGCGTCCAGTGTGGGTTTTGTTTTAGGAGTCTTATTCCCTGATGACCACAGACTAGAGATGGGCTTAGGGAAAAGGCACCTGATAAAGAACCTGGGGAACAGGCTTGTGGCTCCTAATATCTGGTACAGTGAGGCCACATACCTTCTTTCACAGCTACTTAACCCTATCGTGGCAGGGTACTGGATGTGTCTGCCACTTGAAGTGCTCAGGCAGCCTGCTGAGCCACCAGCAGGTGAGGGTCAGGGCTAATTGCAGTCAGCTGAGGCAGGGGGCAGGCAGGTGAGGCTAGGTCTGAGCAAGGGCATCTCCTGGCTGGAGGAGGGCTGCCTGTAGACATGGTATAAGCCCAGACCCTGAGAGCAGGGCTGGCAGTAACATTTTGGCAGCTGGTGAAGGAACATCCCCCAGCAGGAAGGCTGCTGCTCCTGAATGCCAGCAAGGAGAAAGGCATCTGAAACACCTGGATATTTAGGTAGGAACTAAGGGGGTTGGAGGAGGCTCCTGAGGACCATAGGCAAAGGGAGAAAATATTGTTGGGGGGGTGGGGACTGAGCACACGCGCACACCCTCCCAGGAGGTAAGTCTGTGGAGGGGAAGGGGCAGGGGGAGAAGGAAGGGATGGGGGGCAGATTGAGGCACCCACAGTGAGGGAGGGAGTGGGGCAGGGGCAAGGGTGAATAGGGCTCCAGGGCAGGGGTAGGTTGTGGGACAATCAGAGCCCCAGGTGGCTCATCCAGGAGTGTGCAGGGGAGGGGGACTCCCACTGCTGCGTGCCCTCTGGGGGAGGCAGGGGGGCCACATGCCTAGTGCATTTGTGTGTGGGCCAGGGGCAGGCTGCTTTTGTGTGCAAGCCTCTGGGCCCCACTGCCTTTGCTGCTGCTGTGGGTGCTGCGTGATGCCATGTGCCTGCCACCCTTGGGCTGTGCCACGTCCCCTGCCTACCCGGCAGTAGCAGGCTCATGGCGTCACACAGCTCTCACAGCAGTGGCAAAGGCAGGCAGCAGAGGTCAGATCCCCAGCCCACAGTGGCAGCCTGCCTCCATCCCACACACAAATCATGGGGTATGTGCCCCCCTGTATCTCCCCCAGGGTGCACAGTGGCAGGAACCTCCCTGAGCCCCTGGATGAGCCTTCTAGGGCTTCAATCATCTCACAACCTGCTCCAGGGCCCTGTTCACCCCAGCCCCTGCTCCTGCCTCTGGTCCATTCACCCCCCTCACTGTGGGGGCCTTGATATGCCTCCTCCCACTCCTCCCTTCACAGACTGAGGCTTTCCTGCCATGCTAAGCAGTGATCCACATGCTGGGCTGTGAGTGTCTGAGTCTGTGCTCACCCCTCTCCCCTTGCTGCAGCCACCTGGAGCCCGCGCCTGGGCTGCCCTGCAGCTCTACCCTCTGCTCTGCATTTGGGGGAACTAAGTCCCATTAGCCCCAGCCTTCTGCCGCCTATGCTGGGGACCCAGGGTGGGGGTCCAGAGCCCTGAGAGAAGGGCTGAGTGCCTGGGCCCTGTTGAGAGGCCAGACGAGCTTGAGGAGAGAGGGGCCAAATGCAGAGGAGCCTAGTGAAAGAGCCCCTGGGAGAGGGGCTGAGAGTCTGTGGGCTGATTGAGGGGTCTGGATATGTCCAGAAAAGAAAGGGGCCATGGAAGAAGATCTATGGAGGACTCTGAGCCCACAGAGAGAGAGTGATCTATGGAGGGGCGCAAGTGGATGGACCCACAGAGGCAAGGGGGCTGACTGCCAGAGAACTGACCCTGAGAATCTCAACTGGCCTGTGAGGGGGCCAGGGACCAGGAGGGGCCAAGAGGTGCAATAGATTACAGCAGAGATTGCTAGAGAAGGGTGGGCCTGGAGTTCTTGACTGGGCTGAGGGGGTGGGGAGGGCCTAGGAGAGACCAAAGGCCCCTGGGGGTCCTTTGCTGAGAGAGGAAGGGGTGAAGGGGCGTGCAGCCCAGGATGACGATGGCTGGTGGGTCTGAGAGTGAGCTGGGGCCAGAGATGGAGACTCAGGGCCAGGAGGGCCCAGTAGTTACCAGTCCATGAGATGCATAGGACATGTAAAATCAGGAAGGCCTGAAGATCAGTTCTGGGGAAGACCTGAAATGGCACCCTACTGGAGCTGGTAGGTGTGGTAGGGCTGCCTGCGGCAGGGCAGCCTCTGTGAAACGCCATGCATGAGCCACCCAGGGAAAGGTGAGGATGGGGCACTGGAAAGTCTCAGCTACCACTGCTTTGTGGGTTACCCCATGGAGGAGAGAGGCTAGGGGAGCACAACCCAACAGAAAAGCACTTGGCAGGGAGACTGGGGACCACGTGGGTCCAGAGATCCAGTGAGGGGCCGGAGAGTAGAGTGCAGGGCTGGATGGGTCTTGGGGCCTGGTGATGATATCACTTTAGGCTAAAAAGACCTTGTTGTGAATGGAATTTAAGTAAAGAAAAAATTCATTGCTGTTTTTGTATTTGGTAGTTGAACCAGAGATGGAAAGTTCTTAGAAGAGCTGAAATGTCTTTTTAACAGCCATCTGTTGGGTCCGAATAAGTGAATGTGAGTGCTTGATTGCTCAGTTAGTAGACTTGATAAACTTAAAACAAAGAAAACAAGATAGAATTATGTAGGAAAAAGGACAGAAAAAGAAAAAAAAAGAGACTAATTATCTGTTGTTCCCAGAAGATGCCTTCAGTAACCTACTTCTTGTTTTATAAACATCTAAAATAGAAAACAGGTAAAATATTTAAAAACTGGAATCTTCAGTGAAGCTAATGATATTTAAACTGCTGAGAGAATGAAACATGAGGTTTTTTTTATTTTTAATTGTCTGAACTGATTGCTGTTCTCTTTCATTTTTTTATCTTTGTATTTCTGCAAACAAAATTAATAACAAAGATGAGCTGAAACCTTTGTGTCCAGGCAACCCGTTTAGAACACAACCTTACTTGTTGGTCAGAATGCATTGGATGTTTAATTTTCCAGCTCCCTGAATTTAAAATATAAAAACCAAATCTTGACAAATCTTACAACGGAAAATCATCTACATGATCAATATTCAAGTTTTTAAAGCATTTTACTTTTATTAAAGGCATGAATGTAAAGTTCTTATAATTGGAATATTTTAATAGTTTTATAGACTATTTTAATAGTCTGCAAAGAAACTTTTTATGCTTTGAAAAGTCAGAAACTATCACCTGAGGTGTTATACTAATGTGGTGTCTTACTGATATTTTAGCAATTCATATAACCTCTTTGGCCAGAGGTTTATAGCACTGTTGGGGTTTGAAGCTGTAAGCGGGGATGCTCTTTGAATTTTAGTCTTTGCAGTCCTGGACGGTTGGAATGTCCTGCCATCACTCCAGGCATGGGGAGGGTCAGGGAGATTTGGCTTCTCTGAAGAATCATAAAAACTAGAGATGAAAAAGACCTAGTGAGCCATGCAGTTCATCTGCCTCTGGGGGAGAAGGTACAGGGCAGTAGCAGATGTCAGTTGGAAACTCCCAGTCTGCCATTATAGAGGATTAAAGGATTAATTGCCTCTCCATGCCTTTATGCAACAAGTGAAAAAATCTCTTTGAAATTTGTACTAAATAATGTCTTAGGCATTTGGCATTAAATAATATTTTGAGGGTATGTGTCACATGTTAGCAATGAGTTTTGCTGTTAGCTTTATTGTCATGGTTCCAAGATCATCTACAATATGTAGACATCTAGTATAAAGCATTTCCTCCTCAGTAAGCAATGCTGGGTCCCAAACCAAAAGCATGCATCTGAATATCCCTGCATGCTAGGAAGTTCTGAATATGGGTCTAGACTGGGTTATAATTTTTCACAAGCTGTGGTCCTAGGAACAATACAGTTGTGCTAGGGTAATGATCTGCCCAGGGTGATATACCTTGTTTCTCAGCAGATGTTTTTTTAGGGAAAACACTTGAAGGGGGAAAGTGTACTTTAATCTGAATAAGAGATTCAGAATCTGGCCTGAAGTAGTTTCAGTTTAAAAATCAGGCTGAAACCCATTATTTTCCTGACACGCGAGAGGTCACTCAGAGTAGGTTGCATTTGTCTTCGGAGCAAGGCTTTCCCTCCCTTTTTTGTACATGCTTACATGAAATATTAAAAATATTGACATGTCATTGGTATATGATTTACTTCCCATTGATGTGAATGGGAAAGTTTATATCTCATGGCTTTTGTTTCAGGCTCTCTGCAAGCTCAGATACAAGTTCCCACTGCAGTTACATGTAAGTCTTATTGCCAGGTTTGTTGGCACAATATTTTACAGCTTACTTACAAAAGCAAATAGGGAGTTTGGAAGACTGCTTGTGTAATTGACATGTCTGTCTTGTGTCTTACAAATGATCAGAGCAGTAAAAAATGATCCTTACCAACAGATGCTGAAATACTCAACAATAGAAGTGCAAAAAAATTCCCCTGAAGAGCTAGAATCTAGTTGTTATGCTGTGAGCACTATACATTACCATATTTCATTCATGATATAATCCATTGTAAAAGGGCAATAAAAAAGCCACTAAAGACTGATTGACTGGAATGTTGGTTTAGCCACAGGTTTATTTATTTTTTAAATTGTTGACGTTCAATTCAGGTTTATTAGAAACAGACAAGGCCATGTCTCATTGAAACCTAACTGGTTCAAATCATTAATAAGCAAAATAGGCATTTATCACTATCAGTAGTGATTACTGTTTCATACAGTTAATTTTTAAAGGTCAGCTTTCTTTATTTTGCCTCTAGTCCTGAACAATTTAAATTACTCTAAATGTAGCTACGGAAATGATTACTGGCAGTCAATATTACTGAAGAAATAAATTCCCTGTGTTATCATTTCAGCAGTATGTACACAGTGGGCGTGTCTACATGTGATGCTATGTCGCTGTAGCAACACGCTACAGTGACATAGCATCTGCGGGCAGAACCATGACGTCGCCACTACATTGTTGGAGCAACGTGCTCCCTTGGTAGAGCGTGTTGCTATGGTGATGTAGTGGCTAAAAATAACTGCACTGCCAGTATGGTGCAGTCTGGGCTGTTACTGTGCCATCATTTAGTACTTCCAAAAGGAAGTACTAAATGATGGCGCAGTAATAATGGTGCCATAGGGGCACGTGTAGATGCACCCAGTGTGTCACAGTTTGAAATTTCAGGATTAACTACTAGTCTTGCCAACACCGAGTGTGTATTTGTTACCTTGACAATCGCAATTAATATTCAGATGATTATGAAGGGAGGATTGTTTGGTGATTTTCAGCTCATTCTTTAGGTAATAAACTGGAGAAAAGAATGTATACTTCTGTTTTAATGCAGTTCAGAATCAGTTGATAAAGTTGTGCCTGTAACTGTACACAGTCAATGTCAGTTAGGATACAACTCTATTAGAGATTTTAGAAATTTACATAACAACTGTCAGCACCATTGCATATATTATTTATAACAACAATGTAGTATCGTTGTAGGGGATTTATAAGCATTGTGCACTGGGGCAGAATTTCAAGTTTGGGCCTTCATTAAATTTTAATTCAGCAACTTAATGCAGCTAGGTAAGTGCTGATAGCAAGAACACCCAAACTCTTCCCAATTCCTGAAATGAAAATGCTATCTTGTGCTCAGTGCCTCAACAACCCTGAGGGACAAATTTTAATGTGGTTATGAAAATGTATTTACCTTCAGCATATTAACTCAATTTCTCTTCCAACTATGTTTAATTTTAAGGATACCAGCCCAATGGAGTCGCAATCAGCTGTGTACTGATGAAGACTGTTGCATTAAAAATGATTGTACAGTTGTTGTGTATAAAATATATGACAGGTTGAAACCCAGTTTTATCCATATTTCCCATGTTTGAATGTTCATTACTTTGTTCATAATTGCTAAGAAAGAGCTAATTAAAGGGAAAATGGCTTTCATTATTTCTATCATAATAATTTGTATCAGTTAAGGAGGCAACACAAACAAGAGAATAAATGTGTTTGTAAATGAACCATAAGGGGACAAGTCACTAGCTAAAGGTTTGAGGTAAAAGAGGGATTCAGATCCTGATCCCTTTCCTACAGCTTGGACTGGGTCCTGGGCTCGTTACAGAACCTGGCTATGCAGGGATACAGAATTCTACCTGCTTTTATTCCATGCTAGGGCCAGGCCCCCAGCCTTTTTTCTCTTTGTACTTTGTTTTCCATCCTTGACAGGAAGTGCCCCTACTTCTTTTATGATATATAGTCCCTGGGAATCCATAGCGAACAAGTGGATCTGCACAGATGTCCCTTCTCTCTGCTTTGCTGCCCAGCCACATTTGCATTTTGCTGACCCAGCAGAACCTGAGCTTCCAATGCTGGAACACTCTCCAAGGGGAAGGGTTGAGAGGAACCTAGAGCATGAAGTGGAAAGTAGACAGAGTTTACATAACTTTAAGGTATTACATTCATTATTTTATTTTGTGGTTTGGGACAGGGGAAGATCTATTTTCCTTTTGAACTGGTCCATACTTGTCCTACCCATTATGATATCGCCTATCTGGAACACTTCCCAGAAGGGACAGCATGCAGCAGAGGTGGACATTCCT
>NW_005842248.1:629327-647389 GCF_000455745.1 Alligator sinensis
AGATTCAGGTTCACGTCTGAATGCAGGAGGAGGAAAATTTTCCAAGTCATGGAAATTTTAAAGAGTGAATTTTAATGAGTAACTTTAGCATTAAAATGGAATCGGTATTAAGAGTAGTATTCTTGTAGTGAACCTGGGGCTTGGAAGATTTGGCTTCCCTACTCTGCCATGATCCTTCTTTGTGGCATAGGGCAGGTCATTTACATTTTTCTGCATAAGTGTTACCTTCTGTGAAATTGAAAACAATTGTATCAGGGCTGTGCAACATTTCCTAAAGAAAGAAATACACAAAGCCATTATTTTCCATTGCATTTCTACAAGTTAATATTTCTAGTTCACAATTCACCATTTTACCATTGAATTGGTGGAAATTTTTTAAATTCAATGCTTTGAATTTTTTTATCTTGAAAACATATTTTTACTGTTTACTCTTTATTTATTTATTTTTTTAGAATTTTTATAAAAATCTAAAAGAATAAAAAGTATCAGACTATGAGTTTTTCAATATTGTATTTAAAACTAACACTTTGCCTCTTTCCTTTACCATACAAAGCTACATTTCTTATTCATTAATGTCTATTGGTACTTTCATATTCTTGGATAACTGGAATTATAAAATGTTCTTAGCTGTTTTTCATTTTTAAAGATTTGTCCATATTGTAGAAAATATATTAATTTTTTTCCTACAGATCAATATCATTGTTTCAAGAAATAGTTTGGACAGCGCAGAGGCATTATAACTAATGGAGACTTTCATTCAAATTTATATATGAGGTAATTAACTAGTTCTAATATTATCAGTGTTTCAATATTATGCATTTTATAAGGTAAAAACCTTGAAAATGTATATGGTGAATTAGCCGCTTAGACTCCTCCTCTTCCTACATTACAGTGATATCTTATGTTCTCTCCCCACCCCAAAGGATCTTGGGTAAATGGCACACTGCTCTGTGTGTGTGTGTGTGTGTGTGTGTGTGTGTGTGTGGTATAGGGTCTATGTGTATGTACATATCTTATATTGCAAGAATTACTCAAATAAGCTTCATCATATTTTTAAATAAATAGAGCCTCTAGGAAAAGATCTCAGAGAGAGGGATACAAATCTCCAGAAGTGACCTATGAGTGCCTCTGTTGAGACATCTCTGGCCTGATTCATAGAAGGGTGAAGGATCCAGAGTTACAATTAGAGTCAATGAGAGCTGTTGGTATGTCTGAAAATCTAACCCTAATTTCTCCAGTAGGGTACCCAAAACTCATGGACAATTTAGAATTTGAACCTAAATCGTCCTATAGGAGGCTATCAGAAAACACATTTAAAGCTGCTGTTAGTTCATAATTATGCATTCCTTGATGCAGGTGCCTGTTTGTAAAGAAGCAGTTCATTTTGTGTGCTGTAAACAATGTAAATGATGGTAAAATACTGTGTTTATATAAATACCAGTTTTAGAAACTGGTGAGAACAAAAAATAAAGGACCTGATATTAAGCCCATTGAAATGAAAGGAAATAATTGCATTGACTTTAATGGACTGTTCGCTCAGCCTGGGGTGAGTGTTTTCTTCATGTGACTGTTTGACTCCTGTTTGGTACAGGTCAGTGCAAGTACTCTTTTGGAATTCAGCATCTTTCTAAATCATCCAGAAAGATGGATATTCTTTGGGTTGTGGCACCACCTTAGACAATTTCCTTGTTTTTGACATATTTCCTGGTATGCATAGATTTTAAAATAGAAAAATCAAGATAATGTGCAACGTCAACTAAAATTAATACTATCCTGAAAGTGAAGGAGAATGAAAAATGCTTGCAAAAATATCTATGCTAGAAATAGATACTGTGATAAGAGGTGACATTTGGGCTTTGAGACTTTCTTTGGGCTACAGACATGAAAGAACAAAGTTAACCTTGTTCTATTTTTTCCCATAGCCTGAAGAAGGCCTCATGGCAGAGATTTCACTCCTCATTTTATTTTCTGTTTCTAGTGTGTGTCTTGCTTTTTCATTCTTTTTTATTATTTTTATAACTTATGTGTTGATACAGCACCAGGTTTGTTTTTTAAATGAATACGTTATCTGTTTACTATTCAAATACCATTTTAAGCAGTTTTGCTCAGCGCATTTGAATTCAAAATCCTATTAAAGATGCAATATTCCTTTGCCACTTTGTTCCCTACTGTGTTGACATTGAGTTTCTCCATTTTAAATAGAAATATAATATTGTATATCTGATCAGGGTGATGTAATTTCCAGCACTGAATTACTGATATTTGGACAGGCTGTTCACCTTCCTATCATGGAAATGTTGTACTCTCACACCTTTTCCTCTGCATTTACAAAATGCATTATTAGCTTGGCTATCTTGCAATTGCTCCACAGAAACACTTTCATTTTAAATCTGGAAAGCTTATCTCTATGCTTCCTACCATCTGATGGAAGTCATGAGAATTGCTGAGTTAAGATAAACACCCTCATTTTGCTGTAGAGAGGGGAGGGGTGAGAAGCAAAATGTTAATTTGTTTTAAAGTTAAAAGTACTGACCCATGCACTGAAGATAAGCATATCTAATTTTAAATCTTCCATATCTATTGTAATGTCTAATTGCATAGTTAAATGAGCTGTAAAAGCAGAAATGTCGCTGTAACCTCTAAACAATTTTACACAGTTCTAGAACATTTGAGATAACAAAAGAAAGCTTAAGAAAGCTTTTCTCCTCTAGTAATACTCATACTTCAGAGGACACAGTTTATTGAACAAGAAATGGTTTCTGCTTGGCCAGCATTTTCTTATTATTGTAGGTACACTTATATTTTAAAAGGCAATGAGATACATCATATGGTCCATAAACAGTATGAAATGGCCTAAAACATTAGTTGGTCAGTCGCTATGGGCTCAATTCTGATCTTGAACTGATGTAAATCTTGAGCAACTGCCCTGGATTCAGTGATTTTTACTCCAGGTAAATCGAAGTACTCTCAACTCTTAGTACTATGGTAGCATCTGGGGTCCTAACAAAGTCAGATCGTAACAGTGCCAGGCTCTATGGGTGTTTCCAGATGTAACCCACCCCCCCACCCATGGCACTCTACTTTCAAGTTGGCGTGTTCCCTCACTGAGCCCCATGCATGCCCAGACGAGGCAACGCTTTCAACCTGGCTTGCCCAACGTCTGTAGATTGGGTGCTTTAGTGGGGATTTTTGGTGCTTTTATCTAATAGCTGATTGACTCACTTTTGGCTAAAAGCACCAATACCCCCAGCTGAAGCACCCAAACTTTACAGATGCTGCAGGACTGGGTTGAAATAACGTGCTGCTGCTTCCAGTAAAGTGCATTTTTTTTTAAATGTCTGCAAGCAGCCTAAATATATTTAAAAAGACCATTCTTGCTCAAATAGCTTTCACAATGATTGGTTTAAGACAAACTGCAATGATTGGAAAGCTCGTCATAAAGACTGGCTTGAGGTGCTTCTCCATGGGCAAAAAACCCAGCATCCAAGTCTCTATTCTGCCTTAGCTTTTTTTTTTTTCTCTTTTTTATGATCTCAGGCAAGCAACATAGGGCCACATCTCATGTTACACTTAGCATGTATTAAATGCACTTAAAATGTGAGTGACCACATATATAAGCAGTAAAACACATGCTCATAGCCCGGTAAAGTTATGACTTTTCACACAAGGAGTATTCTGGATTATATTAAGCAACATATGTTCAGCTGTCATCTGACTGCTTCCTGGAGATAATACACACAATTTGCAGTCCTCACCCAGCCATGACATCAGCAGGGACCCCTCTGCTGTACCAAGCCTCCAGGTAGGATAAAGAAAGCCACACATGTGAGGAGGAAGGATCCTGGATCTTTCACTTTTCAGGTTCCTTCAGGATCCTGCAACCTGGAAAGGTCCTAGGGTTAGGACTAACAATCAGCTGATTTGAAATGTTCCGTGTGATAAGGCCCATAACCTCTTTGTCCCTCAGTTTTCCACCTGCAAAATGGGGATAATAACACTTCCCTACCTCACAAGGTTGTTGTGAGGATAGATGCATTAAAGATTGTGAGGCACTCAGTTTCTATTGTAATGGGACTACATGCATATCTTACCTTGACTATTTTGGATGAAACCAGGAAAGACTATATGGATCTGTACTCTGAATCTTATGTAGACAAGGTTCCTTGGGTGAATTTGATATCTTTTGTTAGACCAACCCAAATGGTTGGAGAATAGTTATTAAGCAAGCTTTCGGGTTCAACAACCCTTCGTCAGGCTCAGGAAGCTGCAGCAGTTGGTGTGTGCTCTTCCTGGATGGAATGAAAAGTAAAGGAGCCCGGGGCTGGGCTGGGCTGGGCTGGGGAGTCAGTTGCCAGGCAGATTGTAATGTATCAAAAATGCAATGTCTATGTTTAGTCCCTGATCTCTAGTATCCAGCAGGTTGATGAAATGGAGCTCATAGGCTCGTCTCTGGGAAGTGTTGTGTAAGTTTCCCTTGAGGATCAGGACTGAGAGATTGGAGAGAAAGTGGCCCTCCTGTGAGAAATGTGCCCCCACCGGTAATTGAGTGTTTCTGTCTTTGATGGATTTCCGGTGTGCATTCATTCTGGTGCGCAGTTGTTGTCTGGTCTCTCCTACATATCTTCCATCAGGGCATTTGGTGCATTGGATGAGGTATACTACATTCCTGGAGGTGCAGCTGTAAGATCCTGGGATGCTGATGGCTCTGTTGTGGGGTGTAGTAATAGTGGGGGTGGTGGAGATGTGGGGGCAGGTTTTGCATTTCTTGTCCTGGCACGGTCTGGATCCTTTTGGTGTGTTCTGGGGTTGAGGAAGTTTGCTTCTGGTGATGAGGTTGGCGAGGTTCGGTGCTTGTCTGAAGGCTAGGATGGGTGGCTCTGGGAAGATCTTTTTAAGAATAGGGTCTTTTTCTAATATGGGTTGCAATTTTTTGAGGATTTTCCGTACAGGTTCAAGGGAGGGGTGATACGTCATAACCAGCGGTGTGCGATTTGTGGGTGTTTTTCTTCTGTACTGCAGCTGTTCTTCACGTGGTATCCAGGTGGCTCTTTCAAACGTGCGATCTACCTCTCTGGAGGAGTGTCCTTGCTGGGTGAAAGCCTTTTTAAAAAGCATTTACTGACTTAAATAATTCCATGGAGCTGCTTATGTTGGTAAGATCTATGTAATACACATACGGATGGCAGACTTGGTAAAAGGGGTAGAAGGAGGAGAAAAGGGTGACAGTAAAGTTAAACTTCCTGCACAAATGGTATGGTTTATAGATGTAATAAATAGAACAGAAACAGTTCCCCGGGCTGACTGAAATTAGAAGCTGGCCTTTTGTACACTACCTACCAAATGTGTATTATGTAGCACATTGGATGTTTGCTTTCCTTGGACAGGATATCAGTCCTTAATTTTTGGTACTGACATAATTATTTGTCCTTGTTTCTTCCTGTACTAACAGTAACAATGTAGCTTGCATTGAGAAATGAATTCACTTGCCATGTTCTGAGGGCAGTGTCACACCTTACACTTAGGACACGTTAACTGTACTTAAAATGCAAACACCCGTGCGTTCAAGCAGTAAAACACACTAAGTGCAACAGTATCAGCAAAGTTAGGACTTTTTTGTGTGAGAAGTTTCTCCAGATTGTATTAAGTAACATGTGTTCTGCTATTGTCTAACCACTCCACAGAGATAATAGGAGCAATTTGTGGCCCTGAGACTTTACCAGAGTCTTGAACTGGCTCTGGTGTTGTGCAAACATGCTTTTTAGGAGCTGCAGACACGGGGGCTGGAGTCTTGAACTGGCTCCAGTGTGGTCTCCAGGCTGGGACTGACAATTGGCTGATTGGACATCTTACAGATATCTTGAGAACCCCAGTTCTGTGCTGGGGCTGGGTTTGACAATCAACTGATTGTAGGTGTGATCAGAAGCATGGAAGCTTTTGCGTACTTGCAGAGGTTTGTTTATTCAAGTGAGACTATGTAGGAAATAATGGGACAGCCATCTTTATTGTGCTGACAAAAGACTGAACTGAATCCTTTTCAAGCACAGCAGCAACCAGCAACAGGAGACAATAACAACATGGAATATCCCACCTACTAGTGAGAGTGAAGATCCAGCCCTAGAGTCATCCCCAGGTCCAGCACTTCCCCCTTAGATAATATAATCCTTAAAGTACAAGGGTTGGATAGTGACTTCTTAAATGATCTGATTTCAGGGTTGGAATCATCTCACTGGAGACTTGGGTCTTCCTGAATCACTTCAGTAACTGGAGGATTTGAAGGGTATAGAGGAACAGCTGATGGATTCCTAAGAATTGATGCACTTTGAAGTCTTCTGGATTGGGAGATGGTGCATCATCTGGAACTTGACCTCATATGTGGTCACCATGTCTGCAAAGCACCTGGCCATCTGGAGTCTTGGTCTTGTATGACACCAGTTCCATAGCTTCTAGTACAGTTGTAGGCATTCACTGTGGCCCAGTTGCATTGTTTTGGATGGGCACAGGATCATTTGGTTTTATGAGGAGTACAATGGGAGTAAACCG
This sequence comes from Alligator sinensis, assembly GCF_000455745.1. Classification (NCBI taxonomy): domain Eukaryota; kingdom Metazoa; phylum Chordata; order Crocodylia; family Alligatoridae; genus Alligator; species Alligator sinensis. The sequence continues at coordinate 635,868 of NW_005842248.1, forward strand.
TGAGGGATTTACTACTGCTTGTAGAACACCTTGTTCTATAAGATGATCAATCTGCACCAGTTTTTGGATGGGAAGTGTATGCAACATGAGGCTTCATTTGAATTGGTGTCACAAATGAAATAGATGGGCCTAGCTACACACCTAGCTCTTCTTCACAAACTCCTTAAATTCCTGAATTGTGTTTGTCACAATGCTGTGTGTCTTGTTAATTTAGGGTCTGGACAGACATAACACTTGAACTATTCCAAGATGTCACTGACTGGGAACTGGTTCACAACTGTCAGATTAGAGGTTCAGTGGTATCCACACGCACACTGCCAGGGGCCCTAAGTAGAACAGTCACCTTTCAGGCATTTCAGTGCTGTCAAACCACCACCAGAGGGTAGTAGTGCCTCCATTACTTTTAAATAGCATTTTCCCCCAAGCTGCTTATCAATTTCATTACATTTATGGCAGTTGACCAGGCTTTTGGGCATCCCAAGTTGATGTGGCATGGCAGTTTGCCGGGGGGAGAAAGTGGTGTCTCTGTTTCTGAAAATAGTTCAGGGGTTTCTGTGGTGCTGGGTGCTCTGGGGGGCTGGGGTTTGCATAGGGTCTCTATGTCAGTTGCCAGGAATGGAATGCAATTGACCACTGAATTGGGGAAAAATGCTGTTCAAAAGATGTGGAGACCTTGAGCATAGGCACCTACCCACTTAGCCAGCCTCACAGTCCAAATCTGCCTGGGATCCCCTGAAGCCTTATCAATTGCAGCCAATCGAATGACTCTGACAAGCTGCTTGGGGGAAAGTGGGGTCGGGGGGCTGCCCAATGTCTCTGCAGAGTCCTCAGCATCCTGGGAACCTAGAAGAAAGGGTACCCCCTGTATGCACCTGACCATCCCGTCATAAGCCAGATCAGCTTGGATGGCAAAGATGGGATCAAGTGTAGGCAATAATGGTTGGGGCAATAGAGTTCTGTTTGTGTGCCAGAGTAGCCAGTTGCTAGGCATGGATGAGGAGCTGAGCAGTGTGTGATGCCTGGAGGACTGACCAGACACTTATCATAGAAAGCTTGGTGTCTTCATATAGCACCAAAATTGTTCAAGGATGACTATTTTCAGAATAACAGCTGCTTATCCAGGTAAACTTCTGAAACATTGCAGGAGGTTCAGAACATTCTAAATTGCCTTGTGCTCCTTGATGCTTGCAGTTTAAACAGCAGTTAAAACAGTTTAAGGGTTATGCTCTGGTGCTTAGTTGCTCAAATTGTCCTCCACCTAGTAAGCTTGCTCAATTTCCTTTGGCATCTTTGGAGTCTGTGTTGTTGAGGACTTCAGTCCGAACCCCTCACACATGAGTTGATCCCTCAGTAGAGACTAAAAATTTGTACCAAAGTTGCAGTTCTTGGACTATCAATGCAACTCAGCTGTGTAGGTGACAATCACTGTCGGAAAGCTGATTGCATTTGAAGTGGAATGGTCTATTGTTTCAGACTGAAAACATTTGTGATTTTTTTAATTTTTTTAGTAAGGTGAGGATTTCTTTGTTGGTCTTGTCACAAGGTTTGACTAGGGGCATGAGTGAATGAACAGTGTCAAAAGCCTGTGAGTCAATGACAGTCATTATCACTGCTTGCTTCTGGTAAGCTTCCAGGTAGAAGATGAGCTGGTTGGTTTAGGAGTCACAGGAAACTCCTAAGTGTGGCCCAAGGTAGCCATTGTGGAGAGCAGCTGCACTGAACATGCCATGGGCAGGAAGGAGCCCTCTGGTCTGGGTTCCCTGGTGGCTCAAATCCCTTTCTTCCTTGGAGCACTTATGACAGTATCCTGCTGATTGGGATCCTGTCCTTCTTGCCAGTTTAGCGGACTGCAAAGGTTCATTTGTCTTAGTGAGCAGAGTAACATGGGAGCAACAGGGCAATTACCATTATTGTGCAAACAAAAGGCTTAACTAAATGCTATTTAAACATTTAAACAGCAGGTAACAACAGGAGACAGAGGCAACCTGGAATTGCCCCACCTACTGACAGGAATGCATGTATGGATGCCTGCCCTCCTCCCCACCTCACACTCTTTGCTTGGTACATAAAAAAAAGCATGAAAGAATTATAGTGAGCTATGAGAAGTGTCTAGCTCCGGGGCAATCCTCATTAGGGTAAGTCTGGATTCTCCTAGATCCTCTTGACCCAGAGCAGCAGTTGTATAGCTGTACTATGTATGCCCTGTAAAAATGGGCTATGGAACAGCTCATGGGGCAGACCCAACTTGTTAAGAGTCTCCCATTGCCACACAGAACCTCTGTGTGGTAGGAAGTGCTACTTGCTTCATGTTATTTATGGGGATCAGAGAGACTGAGGCCAGGATCTTTAAAGGCATTAAAATGCCAACTTCCCACTAAGGATCTGGGCCTATTCAAGGTCCCATAGGAAATCTCTGGGAAAGTAGAGAATCAAACCTGGGTCTTGGATCCATAGCTAGGATTTTCACACCCAGGATCTCTCATGGGTTCCACTGACCCATGCTTCGTCCCCGAGGACAGTCTATTCTCCTGCCAATGTAGGTTTCTTACCTACCTAACCTAGTGTGTTGTCCAACTCCTTGTCAAATGACTCAAGTGATAGGTTCCATGATAATCAGCAGTGAAAGGGATTTACCCAATAGAACACTTGTCCTCACTTTTGTCCTATTTTTTCCTTTACTTTAAATTTTCTTGCTTTGCCTCCTTTATAGCACCCATACCTACCTGGGTCACCTGCAACCAATAATGAAAAGAAATTCTTCACATTGTCAAAGAGTGCTGTTCTATTATACACATAGTTGAAAATTAGGCTGGCAACACTAAAAGATTTACCAGTATGGGTGATGAGATATACTGTAATTTTTGGCTGCAAACTGTTCACATAGCTTAGCAAGAAAAAGTTCATTTAAACACCAGATGGTTCAGTACTGTGATGAAAGAACTAGAATTACAATCAGATTGAAACTACACTCAGACTCAAAGCACATTAGTAGCTTTGTTGAAAATGGAGTGAATTTGCCACGCTGCAGGAATCAGGGATCAGAAGACAGACTAAACTTTTTTGTATATGAAGTTCTCTAATCTCTTTCTAAAACAGCGTTAAAATTAGTGATAGTAAAATAGAGTGGGTGCAATCCTGGCCCACCTGAAGATGATGGCAAAACTTCAGATGACTTCAGGGGGCCAGGATTTCACTGAAAGCATTTGGATGTTCAATGTGGTTACATTTAAACCTCTGGGAAAGCATTGCCCGTTTCCTCCCTCTCATTGCAGTACTTATAACAAGTGTATTTCCATTTTGAGTCTTCTCTCAGTATCCTAAAAGCAGGAAGCATTTAATGGAGAAAGTTTTAAGCTTCCGTTAGTTTGAAGAATTTTCATGGGGAAGCCTGGGGCATCTTGCTGATAGCATTTGCTATTTTCAAGGCTAGCTCTTGGGCTATGTTCCCAATAAAGAGTCACAATATTGTATAACTTCATCAATCATAAGAGCACTCCTGATCTTCAACATCTTTGGTATAAGGTCTCTTACTTTTTTTTAATTGACTGTTCCTGTCCTAGAGCATCATTTCTAACCCATCACATTGTCCATAAGACTTTTTGCTGTTGGTTATGGCCATAGTAAAAAATTATTTTATCAGTAGTTTTTGCCCAAAAGCTAGGATGGATTGTAGGCTACTACTTTAGAGAGGTCAGTGACCCACAGCCATTGGTTTTACAGGTCTCATCAGAAATCTCTGGTTCAGAAAAAAATGATAGGAAGAAGTGAGAACGAATTAAGTTTTAGAAAATATTTTATGAAATTCTTTCAAGTAATGCAATGAATTTACAATGGCTTATATTTTCAAACCTATGTTTTAAGGGAGCATGATTAGAAATCTAAAGCATGTTCATTGTAATTAGCCAGAACTGGGAAAGGAAAAATTAAAGCAATTAATTCATCTTTTCGGTTTGTAGATTTGTGAGCAACTGAACAGCAAAACTAGGGGTCACTACCTGAATTAATAATATTTCATGTTTTAGATTGATTATTTCTAAATGTTAATCAATTCAAACCAAATGGTTGCTGTTGATTTATTCATTTTTCAATTTGCTATTTGTTTGACTTCACATAACTGACAAAGTAGTAAACCATAGCTTCAATTACACTGTTGTTGCTACTAGAATTAGTAGCTACATCTTTATAACATGTTAACTTAGTAATAGTTAAGATACATCTGTACATGAATATAACAATGTATTCTTGGTCATTTTAAGGTGGTTGCTGTAATATGTAAATGAAAGTTATAACATATCTTCTTTGTTAGAGAAACAGGACAGATTTGAGAAGTGCACAGAAACTCTACAGAAATATAAGTGTTGTTAGATTTTTTTGGTCATATTTAATATATGAAATGGTATTCTTGTATGCTAACCCAAGCAACAACGGCAGTCCTGACTTTCAGCGTGTATGCGTGCGCATATGCACTTTATATAGTGGTGAACTTTTCTGCCTTCTGCGTAAGACAGTGTGTGGCATCTATTTTATTTCAACACTTCTTCATCTTCTCATCTTTTGTCACTATATCTAAATTTGAATAAAAAAATAGGTACATACTATTACCTGACCTGTAGCTTTAGTAAGGTCCTAGTTGGTACATAGGCAGGCCAGTAGGTTTTCTGTAGTCCAGAATTTTCCTCCACATTCAAATGTGGTGTTTGCATCATTAGAATATCCCCACAGTTGCGTATTAACTTTAGACTTACTGACCCATGTTCAGAGACAGTTCAAGCTTCTCCATGTTGGTAAATCAAGTTCTGTGCATGCAGGGAGATGTTCATCAGTTTTGATATTCATCCTGACTTCCTCCTGGGTCATCTCTAGTTATGACTGCCACATTTTTATTCACATGGCTGGTGGTGTTTCATCCAGCAACTGCAGGGTAAAGGGGAAATGTTTTGGTGATTTTAGTCAACTGGGAGCTACAACATGGCCATGTATTTGGGTACCTTTTATCTTCTATCTTCCAGGTGTATTATATTTTGCTTTCTACTGCTCTCCTAATATCTGGAAGGGTGAATCCATTGAGTAAGGGGAGACTATTGGCATTTGTTGGTTTAAGACATCCAGTAATTCAGTTGCAACTTTCATTCAGCATAGTGTCTAGCTTCTGTGCATGTGTCTATCTTTCCCAGCTGGGCATGTGTGTTCAGCCACTGAATAACAAAGTGCAAGTACAGTAGTTCATAACGTTGTTGGATTGGCTTCCCCATTTGTACTTGATGAGCTTCTTTAATATGTTACTCTGGGAACTAACTGCACTCCATCTTTTCTACATGTGTATTATGCAAAAGTGTGCAGTCTAGTGTTACTCCCAAGTAGATAGGATTAGGGCAGTAGGCAAGATCTATTCCATTCCAAGTTTGGTTGAGTATTTTACTAGTATCTCGGTTTTGAATATGGAAAAGACTAACCTGTTGATTATTAGGATTGGCACAGTCGATTTTTAAAGAAATAGACTAAAAACCCATTGAGCACTCATGCCAAAGTAGCCTTGACTGGGGTGAAGTTCTTAGAGCAGTGGTACTCAAATCACTTTTCATGCCTGGCTAAATTGGTTGATTGTTGGTGTACATGTTAAATAGTATAGGTGCAAGTACACTTCCTTAAGGTAGACTATTCCTTCATTTATGCCATTGGCTCCACTTCTTACATAATTGGATGTGGAATTCTTGATTTTTTTGGCAAGGATCATATTATCTGTAGTAGTTGGTAATCTTTTGTTGTATCATATATTTTTGCAAAGAGTCTTCAGTGATTTACACTATAGTGTCATAAGTTGCTGACAGGTCTATGAATATGGCACCCAGTGACCATTCCTTTTTTGTAAGGTATCTCCAAAGTGTTCCATGATGTTTAAACTTGATCAGTGTATGATTTCCCTTTGTGGGAGTCAGTTTGATCAGGGATTAGGTGCTCTTTGATAACTGGTGTAAAACTTTTGCTTCATATAAAAATGAAGATAAAGTGTTCAAAGAGTAAGGATATAAGTCTTTGGGTCTTTGAATCTGAGGGATCTTTCTCTATTTTTAGTGGTGCGACTATACATCCTTTTGGTCATATTTTAGGTACTTTGTATGTGGTTACACATGTATTGTATAATTGGAGTAGCCAGGCCCTTGTCATTGGTCTGAAGCATTTTATTTGTTCCATGTGACTTTTGTCAAGGCTGGTGGCTTTGTCATCTTCAAGAGTCTTTATTGCAGTTTTTAATTCAGCCATGGTAAAATGTGTCCCGACTTTATGAACTTCATGGTGTTCTTTTCTTTTGAATCAAACCTTGGGTTGTTTATTTGGTGCCCTACCATTTTCAATGAGCTAATTATTCAACCTGATTTGCAGTGACACTAGTGTTGTTCTTTCTTTTTTGGCTCATTGGTAAGTTTCCGGGTGGTGGTTGATACTTATTTGCTATTATGTGTTATATCTGCGTTTTAAATGAGGTTCTTCCATGACTTCCTTCTTTTGTCTACTAGCATAGCAATCAGTTCTTGTCCTGCAGAGTTTTCTCAGCAGATGGGTCTGGTTTTTACAGCTTGTTGTATTTTGTGCATCTATCGGCTAATTCCAATGTTAGTTCTGGCACATGGCTTGATCTGTACTCTCTTGCAATATGTAATTTTGAGATGCTACACAACATTTTTACAAGCTGCTCATAGTTTTCCGGTATTGGCTCAATGTATACTAGGGTGGTATCAAAGGTTTTGATGAAATTATTATCTCACTTTGCATTCTCAAAGTTGAAGCAGCATCAAAGAAGAACTAAGATTAACTAAGGGTTATAGCTGCTTTGATTTGTAAGATGTTGGTCTATTGAGACTTCCTTGAGTGCTATTGGCTATAGAAATCAGCCTGCCTTAACAATACTAGCCTCATGGGCCAACATAATTTTTTGCATTTTTTTGACATGTTGACTGTACCAAACCATAATCTAAATCATTAGTTTCACTTAGATGTGATTGTGAAATGTCTTCCCTTGTTTTGCTTCTTTTTCTCTAATTCCATTTTCCTTTTTGGTTTCATATGCACTGATTACATTTTATTTTCAAGACTTCTGCTCAAGTAAAAAGTTCATTCTGGCAACATGAACAGAGATCAACACCATTCATCATGGAACCCATATTGTGCCCTTCCTCAGCCCCCTCAGAAATCCTTCACCTTGTCTGTGATTTATGCAATTCTGCAAAGTTTTTATTAAAATGTTTTCAAAGGCAGAACATTAGGAATCTTTTCAAACTAGAAATCATATTTACTGCAGCTTTTGCACTTACTATTTCAGCATTTCCACTTCTAAAGCATCCTTCTTATTAGCATAGAGGAGCATGGTACAAAGTTCAGTGACCAGAAGCTCCAAGAAGTAATTAAAAAATTCTCAAATGATATCTAATTAAAAATTGTTTCGGGCAAAATGAATTAAACTTAGTCTTAAAGTTGCTTATTGCATCCATCTTCCTGATGTCAGAAGGAGCTGAGTTGCAAAGGTGAATAATATAATGGCAAAAAGCCCTTGCAGTAGCTGACTTCAGAAATAATTACAGAGTAATCAACAATCAACTGGAGTTACAGAATAATCAGCAGTTCCAGAATGGCATCATAAAATTTCTAGACTTGCCAAAAAACAGGAAAACAAGTTTCATAGGCTACGAAAGTCCAGAGCTATGGATGATTTTGTGGTAGATGATACGAATTTTATAAAGTTAATCAGACTCCTGATGAGAAGTCAATACAAGGTTTTGAAAGGAGGGGTAATATGCTGCGATGCTTTTGTGCAGGTCAGCATATTTGCAGCAGCATTTGGAATGAGCTGGTTTCTGTTCAGCTTAAAGCTAGGAAGGGCACCAAGGAAAAGAATTACAATAATCAATCCATTGCACAATTGAGAACAGTGAGTGAGCTGCTTATTGACAAAGTTGATTCAGTTCAGCAATGTTTTCTGGCAGCATAATGAAGATACACAACAGTGAATAATCAAATTAATTCCAAGGATCATTATTTTTAAGGCTGATCTATCAGAGTTTTATGTAAAGAATCTGAATAAAGCAACCTATTAGGTAGTTTTGTTCTCAGAATTGAGCAGCAGTAACTTAGTATCCATCATGATTCATGTTCATTTCTGTGACAATGGAAATGTTCAAGGGGTAGGGACATAGTAGGGGAAATGTTAAGTAATTTTCTAACAAAACAGTTTCATGAGACAATGATGATTTGTTGAATTTGTCTCTAGTGGGTTATGGAATAGAGAAAATCTCACACAATTTACTGATTCGTTTGATGCACTGGCTGGGGGAGTAATTAGCTACTTGCACGATTTCATAATGATTACACTCTTAATTCATATAACACAATTTTATTTAAAAATTCTTTTTCTACACATATAACACTGCTTAGCTTTAAGAAATACCACAAACATTAAGAACACGATAACTACATACATGAGAAACAATACTCCAAATGCACTTCCTTCCCAAACAATGCTATAAGAATTAGTATTACAAAAACAACTACATTACAACTAAAAATTAAAATTGAATCAATACTATTATTTTTCATAATATACTTACAATCCTAGAATTCCGAGAGGCCAAACACCTAGATATACTTTCATTCCTCAGTAGTACAATTTAATGGGTTGGCCTCAGTAGTACGGTTCAATGGGCTGGCCTCAATACTGATAGGACTAAGTCCCCTTCCTTCAGTCCCTTTTGGGCACTCTGCGGCTTCAGCGTGAACTAAGAGATTCGTGTTCACGGAGAGGGTGGTTCAGATGATCAGTCTGATCCGGCCTACACTTGCGATTCTTCCTTTGTTGTTCTGCAAGTGAGGTTACCTCCAAATTGGGACAGTAGGTTACAGTTTTTATTGAGTGAGTTGCTGTCTTGGGCCCCTCCTACCCAAACCTGTCACTACTCCCAAATTTGGGCTTGGATCTTACTCAACAGATTTCTGCTGGGTTCAGGTTCTTTTGTTGACCATTTTAATTACTTTGGGGAATTTCCTTTCTTTCCAATCTTTTCAAAGGCTCTTAGGGTTTGATTTCTCGGAATGTGGGATGTTTGCTTAAGGGTCATTTTTAGGTTAACTTTGTTAAAGGCCTCTAAAGATAAAATTCAAGAGTTAAGACTTTGAGCAAAGTCAGGACCTTCCACACGTAGACCAAAACAATGGCCTAGATAAGAAGATGAATCTTGTCTTTTTCCTAAACTGGCTAATGGGCAACTATTATAAACATTTAAATATTACATTCAATATGACAGAATTCAATTTTTTTCAGAAGACATCCTTGGATTTCACCAGCTTTCACTGAATTACTGGCAGAGTTCTGACAGAATGCTGGCAGGCCCCTAGGGAACCCAAGTTTTACAGGATCTACAGGTCTCGGGTACTTCCCCTTCTCTCCCAGTGCTCCTGGAGCTAGCAAACACTAATTGGTCAGGGTCTACTGTTCCAAGGTTAGTATGCCATGCCACATCTTTCAGGCTACCTGTCATGGAACTACACTTGACTTTCCCGATTCTAGTAAGACATCGCAGCATGAGGAAGTCCAGAACACTTGAGAGCTAAATTCAAGTAATTAGGAACAGTTGTGATGTTCCTAGAGCCTTATATTTAGTAATATGGATCAGTTAGATTCATGATAAAGGAACCCCTTCTTAAACTCTTTGGCTGAGAAGCAGGGTAAATTAATTCACACTGAGCAATGTGCACCATGGCTAGACCACTTTCTATATTTACCCATAGGCACATCTGAAAATGTGACTTTTGGATTTTTTGAGAAGTTTCAAGGTCGAGAGTCCATGCAAATGAAAACAAACTTTATAGAAAGGTGAGCCCAGAGTTTTCAGACTTATTTTACAGTGTTCTTGTCCAAACATAATGCCACTGAGCAGAAAAATTCCCAGTGCCTTGGGCCATAGTCTTTTCCTCCATTTTAGGATGACATGCCAGATCCACTGAATGTGATGAGAGTTTTGTTACTGAATTCAGCAGATCTTGGATTTGACCCAAAACATTTAAGCCTGGATTTAAAAACGAAATATGTACAGAGGAGAAGAACCTTAGGGCTCCTATATACATGCAGGGAACCAGCTCTGGCATGCTGTAAGTCAGCGTGTCAGAGCAGACTTGATTAATTGAGTCTGCTGGAGTGCGGAAATTAATATGCTCCAGCAGACTCTAGTATCATGAGTACAGTATCAGTGTCCCCGCACTGAAAAATGGTGGCAGGGCCCTTTGAACTAAAGCTTGTTCGATAAGCTTTAGTTCAAAGTGCCCCGCTGCCATTTTTCAGGGTGAGAGATGCTGATACACGTGATGCTTGGGCACTTTTAATTAGCACAGCTTGCTAATTAAAGTGCCACCCCCATGTCTCCCAGAGCATGTATAAAAATGCCCTTAATGCCTACAGGTATTAAGCTTTGCCTATACCAGCCAATTGTAAGAATAATCCCTTGAGAACCACGAAACGCACAAAGCAACATCTGTATCATTCAGATTCTTGCAAATAATCTCAATTACCATGTTACAGATACAGTTGAATGTAGGGGAAGAAATTCTCAGAAATAGTAAAAAGTTTAAAATATGATAAGATAGCTGCAGCCCACACTAAGAGTAGGCTGCCACATCTTTATAAATAATAAAAATTGAGAGCTAGCAAAGATGAAGAATGAACAGCTAATTTTTAGGGCTGTGCGAAACAACACTGTTTCGTTTCAATCTCTGTTTTTCCATTTCAATGGGACAGTGTTTCACTTTGAGTTTCATTTCGTTTTATTGAAACTGTTTTGCTGTTTCGACATTTCGCCCATAGGCTATAATGGGGAATCACAAAACTGCCTATAACTTTGTCATTTCTTGCCTAATTCAAATGACACCAGCAAGGAAGGCAGCCTCTGCTGAGGCCACAAAGCCTGTCAATTTTCAAGGAGATAGGTACAGGGGTTCTGGAAAACTGCACCTCAAGCTGCTGACAAGCAAAACTCGTGACGTGTGTGACTTTGTGTATGTGTTAAGGTGCACCCTCACTGGCACTGGGGCCGCTACACAACATGATAATGAGGCCTCCTCCTCCACTAAAGCTTCAGTCTGGTACTATTGTTGACGTATTTGGTCTTTACGGTTCTTTGGGCCACCCTCGTTTGGTGGCCGATGGTGTTACCGGCACCCGGCTGGTCGCCGGGCAGGTCTTGTTTGGAGCAGCTGTTCACAAAAAAATTCTTCAGGGGCCGCCACTCTACCTGCGTAAGGCGGCTGGGCTCCCGGCATTAAATAAACATTACGGGGGACAACTTATAAGAAAACAGGGTGTGCGTGCAGGGTCAAAGGTTCAAAACGAGTGCTCCCCCAGGGGTCAGTGAGCAGAGCACCCCGGACAGCGCCCACCGGCTGGCAAACTGCTTCAGCTTGCCGGCGGCTACTGCCCAGTGGTGCTCCGCCCGGAGACGCACGCGGAGGACACCAAGGAAAAACGCCCCGAGGTCACCGGG
>NW_005842248.1:652160-652799 GCF_000455745.1 Alligator sinensis
CCCCCCCTCCCCCGCCTCGGACATGTCCGGGGGGGGGACCTCCTCTAGGGAGGGCTCGAGCTGCTCCGAGGCCTTTCTCTTGGGGGCCCGCCCCGATGGGGGGGGTTCCCCCTGCTCACCCCAGTCTGGTTCACCACTTTAAATAACAACAGGTAATAATTTAGTAAGCAGCACAGTAGCATTAGCAGGATCTCAGGCAGCAAAACTGTCACAGAGTCTTTCTTTCCTCTCCTGCAGGAGCTTCATCTCCAGCAGCTGCCAGAGTACTCCCCCTGCCAGCCTCAGCCCTGATGTGACCAGGGCCCAGCTTAGATGTGACCAGGGCCCTGTGTCCTTCCAGTCAGCTGACCAGGGATAGGTGCTAGGGATTTTGGTCTAAGGACATGGCACTGGCAGACAAGGTTCTTTGGGACAATCTAATCTGGTATCTTTTAGTAGACCAACTGAATAGTTACACAAATATATCTTATCAAGGTTTTGGGTTGAAAAACCCTTCGTCAGACTGAGGAAGCACCTGCAGTTGGTGTGTTTGTGTGCTGTTCCTGGATGGAAGGAACAGTAAAGAAGTCAGAGGCTGGTATGCAATGCTGGCAAGAAAGCCAGTCAGTGAAAATGGAAATGGAGGTGTCAGGGCTTGAG
>NW_005842248.1:652963-657932 GCF_000455745.1 Alligator sinensis
GCTCGTCTGTGAAAAGTGGTTTGTAAATTCAAACAAGCACTGAACCTCAGTAACTTCATCACCGGAATCCAGCTTCCTACAGACCAACGCACTCTGAATGGATCCAGGCCATGTCATGACAAGATATGCAAAACCTGCCAACAATATCTCCAGTATGGAGATATCTTCACAATACAATACATATCTCCATCAGGGCACCAAGTGCCCTGAATGAAAATATGTGGAGACACCAAGCAACAATTGTGCACCATAACTTCATCACCGGAATCCAGCTTCCTACAGACCAACGCACTCTGAATGGATCCAGGCCATGTCATGACAAGATATGCAAAACCTGCCAACAATATCTCCAGTATGGAGATATCTTCACAATACAATACATATCTCCATCAGGGCACCAAGTGCCCTGAATGAAAATATGTGGAGACACCAAGCAACAATTGTGCACCAGAATGAGTGCACACTGAAAGTCTATCAAAGACAAGAACAGAATACCACCTGTCTCCAATCTTTCAGGCCTGATCCTCAAAGGGAATTTACTCATCAGTGGTGAGGTTCAAGTTTTGTAGAGTTCCTCTTTTCCCATTTTTCTTTGCATCCCAGTTGCTTCTGGGATGTCTAGGATGGAAAATACCCACCCTTGCCCTCTAAGATATTAATTCCTCTTGATCCTACATCCCCCTGACTCATTAGCTCACATTGCTGTCATTGGACATCTGCTTATCAAATAAATTGCAAAGTAGGGAGTGAAAAGAATAAAAAGGTGTAAACTGTGATAACTCATTCTTATGTCAAAGATTGTAAAGAAAGGAGGAAATGCAATAAATTAATTCATTCTAATGAGAAAAGATTGTAGTAAGACTGGAGAGACTCATTCAGCTAATCCATCCTTAATATAATCCTAAAAGAATGATCTGGTTTTTCACTGATACCTTATCTTGAGATATGACAAGGCTATTCTTACCCAGCTTTTCTCATTATAGAAAAGGTGTTACGCAAAACCATCTAAGCAGTAGGCAATCTGAGCAGAACAGAGAGAAGTTCACTTAACAAAGAAGCTCTCTTTTTTTTATAGTACTGTTTTAAAATATCAAGGGCCATTTTCACTTAGATGAGTCGGTCAACACCTTGATTCACATTGTGGTTGAAATAAAGGCTTTACATAAAAATTTTAACAATAAGAGAAGGAATGTAAAAAAGAATCTACATGGGAAAGACAATCAACATGTAGGTAGTTAATTTATCTAGAAGTATGCAACATCTGTGTTATTTCCTGCCATATGTTACCAGCAACTATTTTCTGCCCTTTTAAAATTGCACAGCTCCATCCTGCAGACCTCACATGGACCTTGCACAGTGCTTTATGCAGCTGTAGCTACTTTACGCACAAAGGAAAAGCCCTAGGCTCCTACTAATTCATGCAAAGACTCTCCAGTACCAACACTTTTTGCTGATTTTAGAAAATTTTATCTCAAGAAGGAATAGGGCCCTTCTTGTCCATTAAATATGATGCAAAACTTCCAGGGTGTTCACAGGATTTGATTTAGTTTATCTTGTAAACTATCATAATTTGCAGTTCTGGAGACCAGTGGCTTGTGCTTTTGCTTTTAGATTGTATTCATCTTATTGAGATTATAAGCACGGTCCCCTGGAATCGCCTTTACCTTTGTTTTCCATCACATGGTTGTTATTAATTAGGGCTGGCACCTAGCCTACTGTTCCCTTCCTTGTTGGGTGATTTCACATAATGAATAGGAAGGCAGATCTGTGTAATATGTACATATATTCATCCATATTTGTTTCTGTCATTCAGCATAATGCAGAGAACACCTGGATAGTTAAAATTGATCATTAAAACGCTGGCCTTCTTACATGTTTCTGTTTGTGGTTATTTCATAGCCCAGTTGTTTTCTCTGGTCAGGTGTTCTTTTACATACTTTTACTGATAGCTAGCCCTCTGAAGTATCTCCAAACCCAGTAGTGCAGATTATAATTAATGCTAAAGAGGCAGCCTTTCAAATTGTATAACCTTGCTAGAAATTGGTTTCTAACATTGCCTTTATTTTATTTTTTAGCTAGGGTACTAGGAAAATGTTGTTTGTATAGTTTCAGGCCAATTGAATTAGGCTTTTATTTTTGTTTTGTTTTGTTTTTCCTAAAAAGAAATGTCCCTCTGGGTTTAGAACTGTTCAGAGCACAGAGATGGTCCAGCAGGGTGCCACTAATCACCTGCTTTCAACAGTGTCTGGCACTGCTGCATTTATTACGTTAGATCTTTTAGTAGCATTTGACATCAGTTGACATTGTTCATCATGGGATTCTTTTGGAGCATCTGGAATTCTGTGTTGGCCTAACAACCGTTGCTCTACACTGCCCAAAGCAGTCAGTTTTAATCTTGCTTAATTTGTATGCCTCCAGTACAGTAGCTCTGCAGTTAGGCTTCCTCTTTCTGTCCCTGAACTCTTGATGTCTACATACTGCTTTTGGCTGTAGTGATTAAGTAAAAGATGATTGGCCATAGAAATTAATTGGGTAATAAAGTCCTGAACATGTACACTTAAGAACTGTGGAAAATGAAATGAAAAAGTTTCAAAATAATTTTATACTGCTCTGTCTGTAGCATAAAGTTATAGTCAGCCATATTTGGAAGTATTTAGAGAATTATTTGTAGTAAATAAATTATCCAGCAAATGTAATTCTCTTTTTTTTTAAAATTCTGAATTGTTCATAGACTGACCATTTTAATAATTAATTTCCAGTTTATAATTGTTAAATGAATGAGGGGTGGTTTGTGAGCAGATCATTGAATATTTGCATTTCCTTAATTGTGGTATATGGTTGGTCCTTTTATTCATGTGGGATTGTTTATATGTCATGCCTGTATCACTGAAATTCCAGTGATTTATAGTATTATAGTAGAAATACCATATTTTCCCTTATACCACATGCCCCCAAGTAAGACCAGCACCTCGTTTTTTTGGATGCAGAGCTGCAGTCACATGCAACAGGCACAGAGCCTAAAGTTCAGTTCATTCACCCTTCCTATTTCTGCTCAGGAAAAGCTCCAGTCTTAACTCTTTTACAGCTGAATTGTCAGCAGCTCTTGACTGCTCAACCAAAAGCTGAAACTAGCTGCTGCTGAAGCCTAGACTCCATGGGCAAATCTAGGATTTTGGAAAGAGAGAAAAACAGTCTTCAGGGCCGTGAAATGGTAGGAGAGAGACTAGGAGTAGCTAAATTGCAAATTCATCAGCAAAACTGCCAAAGAAAAGATAGCTTTATTAGTGGAACATCAAGGCCACTAAAAGGAGGGGTGGGGCATAAACACCTGTTGAATGCAGAGGAATTATCAGGATTTAAGTAGATTTCAATGAGCCATGAAGCCAACTGACTCCCTCAGTGCTGCCTGAATAGAAATGTCCCTGCTTTATTCAGGGCAGAAAAATCAGTTTCCCTTTTTAAGATGCACACCTTAGTTTTGAGAGGTTATATTTTTGAGAGAAACTGCATGTGGCAGGTGAGCAAATATGATGTTTTAACACGTGCCCATATGTGCACAAAAGTGATTCAAGACTGGGAAATCCATTAAACAACAGTGTGCCTAGGAGTAGAGCCAGCGTTAGACTCTTGGGCTGCATTTAAATGAGTGCAGACATGCAGTATGTGCCACCACAGGCACATCTGCGGTGCTACATATTGCACATTCAGCTGTTTCCCCCCCTGCAAAGTAGCAGCACAGGAGGGTTGGGGCGGGGGAGGGGGCAGGTGTTGACCCCGGGACATACTAGGATCAAAAATACCTGCTCAAAAAAAGCCCAGCAACAACAACAACAACAACCACAGAAACTGAGTGGTGCACACGAGGGCAGTGGGTGCCACCAAAAACTAGAACCTGGCCAGTCGGAGCCACGCTCTGGCTGCCAGCCAGACTCCAAGTGGCAGAATCACTGCTGCTGCTGCAGCCCCAGGGGGCCCCGAGGACCCCAGGTAAGGCTGCTGGGGCCAGCTCAGTGCTGGCCCCAGCCTCCCTTACCCCACCCAGGGTAGCCTGCTGTGCACAAGAGGGCGCGTGGCAAGGCATTTCCTGGGGACAAGTAGCAGCACACCTTGTCACCAGGGAAACAAATGTCCACACTTGTGTGGATGTGGCCTTGGAGGCCAGTGGCCAAAGCTAAGGTATGTCACTCTTCCCTGGATAGCTTACACTCATTTAGCCTAGTGAGGACCTCCTATAGTGGAAAACTGGACAATTTTCCTTGCTACATATACCTAAATCTGGCCATATCTAGGAGTGAGGCATTACAGAACTCAAATTGAGGAGAAGTTGAGTTCAAGCATTACATGCATTTGACATGAGTCATGGTACTGTCAGTACAGCAACTTTTTCATTTCATATTAGAATGTTTTCAAGTGGTGTAATTTCCAGATCTTGGCCCAGAAGGTTTGGAGAAGAAGATATGCTGGATGTGATCTCATTGATGCTTGACTAAGTTGTTTGGCATGGCGTATTAATTACATTCTGTCCAATGCTGCTCGTTGTGAATTGAAATAAGGACTGCCTTTTCTGTGATTATGCATATGTTGTAACATCTACTATCTGACTAAGCAGAAGGGCACCGTTTCTCAGCACCTTTTGTCACATGAGCAGTTTTGCTTGAGAATAATGGAAATATAATATTTGTATTAACAGGGGGCTTGCAGAATCATACCTGATGGTATTTTATGTTCTGTTTAATTTTTCTCTGTTGGTGATTCTAGTGGGACAGCATTGTGTTTATAAGGTGTGTCGGCACTCTACATTTCCATCTTTGGGAATTTTGAGTAAAGTTGTATTAGAAAGGCTCAAACTTTATAATTTTTCTTTTAAAATAACAGTGTTATTGGTTTTCCATCTTAAAGTGGTGCAGTGGGTCTGATTTTAACCTTGTTCATGGTTTCAAAAAGGCAGCAAAACAAACAACTCCCCCCC
>NW_005842248.1:657942-663128 GCF_000455745.1 Alligator sinensis
TCTACATCAACCTCTCCCCCCCAGTCATTAAACCAATGAAGATATCCTATTGTAAACCTGTGAGGTCAGAGTCAGTCCTTGAGGCTCAGGTTCTCTGGACTAATGGAGTTGTGTTTGGGGAAAACTCTTCAAATTAAACCTTGTGGAATTTTCCTCTTTCTGTGGGTTTTCCATGACATAAGATAGTATAACCTGTTTTGTCATAGGAGTATCTTTTCCACAAATACCTCTTATGACTTTTGTTTACTCACTTTGGATGGATATTTGTAAGTCTAAGATAGATCTGATATGAATTATTGATGCTATGAGGGGCAAAAATGACAAATAAAATAACTTATTTCACTTAAAAATATTTACTTGAAAATAGTGATAGATTTCAGAAAAATACAATATTTGTTTCCCAGCATGAGAAACTGTTTCATTAGTCCTAGCAATGTCATTTGTAAGTCTATTGTTCAGAAAGATTCCAGGATCTGTCAATATTATCTGTGCAAAAATAGCAAATCATTTCATTTTGCCAACTGTTCAGAAATTATTTGACCAAGCAGGAAAAATTAATCTAACTCTTGTTACAAATGAATGTTTGCTGGGGTTATGAACTCTCAGGAAGATGATGGAACCTCTCTCTCTGCTTCTGAACTCTCCGCTTTTTATCGTTGTTCTACACTTTTGATCTTTTTTCAGTTGTAACTAATAACAGTGTGTTGTTCAGGTCTATTGATCTTAATCTACAAATCAAGCCATTAGCAGCACGTGTCTGCATGATGGTATACCAATTAAAATTAGGAGATTAAAGAATAATGTCCTTGCCCATGACTAGTTTACACACAAATATCAATTTGCATAGTTCTTCAAAGACACCAAACTCAGATATTTAGTGAATTTGGTACCATTAAACCTTAAGGCAACTGGGACAGTAATACAAAGGTTGAAGGGGAGTGGAGAGTTTTTATTTTATCTTTGTGTAGTGAATGGGAGTGATATTTCCTCTAAATTTATTCACTGCACATATATGAGAAAATGTTCTGTGATTTCTTGAAATTTAGTTTGCTCCTGAAATGTTTATTTTTTGTCCAATTAGGCTAAGTACAGGCAGTCAACAAGCCTGAGGCTGAATCGATTCAACCTTAGCAGGTTAGTGTAAGCTGCATAGATTGAACCAATAAGCAAGTGAACAGACATTCAATTTTGATGCTGGAAATGCAGCCACATACCTGCAGTGGCTCAGGCCAGAAGCTGGGGCATGCCAGAGCATGTCTCCCTGCTCCACTGGAGCAGAGAGTTTGGGTCAAGGCTAATCTACCCACCCTGTGAGGGGGGTATTGTGGGGGAGGTACAAAGTATCCTGGGATGCTGGAGGACTGTAAGGTAACTTGAATCTGGAGGGGATGTGAGACAGAAGTTCAAGAAAAGGATTTAACTTAAATCAGTGAAGTCTGATAGTGCATCCATCCAGGTTTATCTTAACTGGTTTCAGCCATTTTGAAAGCTGTCTATATGCACTGAACTTCTGTTTTATTACAGGTTTGAACCAGTTTCTGATGCACACAAACCAGTAGAAGTGAATTGTTGTCCCTAGCCTTAATGTCCAGAGAATAACATATTTCGTTGTATTCACTATTTGGAAAGAAATAGCTTAATGCCAGTGTTGATAAACTTGTACACAATCTTTGGATTAAATAAAGACAAGGTTAGAATGACTTACCAAAGAATGGAACCAGACCAGGAATTCTTGGCCTTGCGGTCAACTGGTGCGCCTCCAGAATCAGGACAGGCAGGGCGACAGAATACATGACAATATGAAATGAAGCTATTGGCTGAAGACATGCTTGAAGGGCACAATGCAGATAATTACCCCGGAGCTTAGAGGAATGTAAAGTATGTCATATGGGGAAGTTGCCAGACTGATATGATATCAAGGTGACACAAAGTAGTCTCTGAATAAGGCTTTTAGCTGTCTGTCATAGGTTGCCCACCCAGTTATTCTTGCTACCCAGGTGATTTGCAAATGGGAGAAAAAGTTTTATGGTGCCGCCATAGGATGTGGATAAAACAAATTAAACATTTAGGATAAGTACAGAGGTTCAAAAAGCTTGAGGTGGAATTGATTCAATCTTTGCAGGTTTTTTGAAGCTGCATAGATTGGACTGATAATGAACTGAACTGAAGCCTGCACTGGGCCAGGCCAGGAGCCAGGGGGTGCTCACACATGCCTGCCATCATGCCAGAGCCCTAGCCTGCCCCTTGCCAGCCTCTGGCCTCTGTGAGAGGTGGAGGGTGGGGGGAGAAGGAACTCACTCCCCCCAGTCTGGCTCTGGCCCCCACACCAGCAGGCGTCTGCATGGCCTGGAGGGGAGAAGCCCTTCATCTGGAGTACTGTGTTCAGTTTTGGCCCTCCCAACAGAAAGGATGTGGACAAATTGGAGAGAGTCCAGCAAAGGGTGACAAAAATGGTGAGGGGGCTGGGGGACATGACTTTTGAGGAGAGGCTGAGGGAACTGGGCTTAGTTAGTCTAGAGGAGACTGAGGAGGGGCTTAATAGCAGCCTTCAACTGCCTGAAGGGTTGTTTGAAGGTGGATGGAACTAGACTGTTCTCAGTGGTGGCAGATGACAGAACAAGGAACAATGGTCTCAAGTTGCAGAAAGGGAAGCTGAGATTATATATTAGGAAGATTTTTTTCTCACTAGGAGGGTAGTAAAACACTGGAACAAGTTACTTAGAGAGGTGGTGGAAGCTCCATCCTTGGGGGTTTTCAAGACCTAGCTAGACAAAGCTTTGGCTGGGATGATCTAGTTGGGGATGGTCTGGCTTTGAGCAGGGGGTTGGACTAGATAACCTCCTGAGGTCCCTTCCAACCCTAATTTTCTATGATTCATATTGGGGGGGGGGGTTCCCTCTGCCCATAGCTCAGCTCAGAGAGGTTGGCGGCCAGGGAGAAGGGAGGGTGTTTGTGTTCCCACCCAAGCCTCTCATTGAGGCTAGCAGATGGTGAGGGCTGGAGCTTTCACAGCTCAGGGGCTCACTAGGCTGGGGGGAGGAAGCTTTGGAGATCTGGACTGGGGGAGCCTGGGGATCTGTTCCCCCACATCCTGCCAGGCTGACAGGTGTAGGCAGTCTGCAGGCTAGGGAGCAGAGGCTTTACTGCCTCTTTGCTGTGACAGCTAGGGGCAGGACCAGCCCTGCTTCACTGGAGCAGATAGCACAGCACATGGCTTCAAAGCATCCTTGGAGTCTATGAAGTAATTTGAGTTGGGAGGAGATCTGGGAGACAAGTTTTATAGCTTGATTTATTGTAAATACTACGTCCAACAAGGCTTATCTTAAACTGCGTTCAGCCATTTTGAAAGCAGTTTATGTACACTGAACTTCTCTTATGTTACAGGTTTGAATCGGTTTCTAAACACTTATCCCAGTTTATGTGTAACTTCTGTCCCTAGCCTTATGGTCTAAGCTTAAAGTTTGTTTAAAGTGCAATGATATGACCTTTTCTGATGTTGCCACATTGAGTGATGCCTCATGTTTCAACATATTCTGCAAAAAGAATGAGTCATGCAGATCTTGAGGCATCTGAAAGAGCAGCCAGCCTCTGGCCTTGTCATATCTGTACATTTTAAGATGCACTATTTTTTTCTGTTCAGTGGATATAGATGATTATGAGACAATTTATATGTGCATAGGATAATTAGGGCCTGAAAGGCAGTTGTTTTTTTGTCCTTTTTATGAAAGGTCATGGTAGGATGAGCCCAAGAACTTTCAGAACCTATCCTGAAAATACAGGGAAAGAAAATGTGTGATGGGGCCAAACCCCAATGGTCAG
This sequence comes from Alligator sinensis, assembly GCF_000455745.1. Taxonomy (NCBI): domain Eukaryota; kingdom Metazoa; phylum Chordata; order Crocodylia; family Alligatoridae; genus Alligator; species Alligator sinensis. The sequence continues at coordinate 661,762 of NW_005842248.1, forward strand.
GGCACTGCCCTAGGATGTGGGAAGTTCTGATTTATTTCTTTGGATCTGTCATTCTCTCTCATATCCCAGGGGAGCGCCCTATACACCAAGATATTGGCTATTCATAGAAAGGTCTGTGAATAAATAATAACATGCCACATTTTCTTGCCTACAAATGCACCTTTCCCCCCAAATCACCCCCTTCAAACCAAATTGTGGTGCTTTTAGTAAGTGGGGAAGCTATTTTTTTGCCTTGGATATAGGCATCCTTCTTTGAGTCCTGTTTCACAATGTAGCAGCTGTGGAATTAATATTTAGGCCACTGTAGGAGTCCTTTAACTTAATGGCTTATTTTTCTTCTCTCCATAGGTATTAACTATAGTCTCCTTTTTCATGGGCTTGATGTTCCATTAAACAAGCTAACTTTTATTAAGTCAATTTTGGTGTCTTCTAGTAGCTCCTAGTGTCTCTCAACTTATTTTATAGCTTTGGACACTCTTTAGTTCTTTTCAAAATCATAGATCCACCCAGGACACCAGTTTTCAGAAACAGGTAGCGTTTCAGCTTTTGTTAAGAAGGAAGGGGAGGGTGAGTGAGCTGAATATTAGGCTATGCCCCTGGTCTATACAGCCATAACTGGAAAAGTCTTTTTTTTTTCTTTAATCTACCTGTCAAAAACTAGGTTCCAAGTTCTAGGTTCTAAGTTTTGAACTAACTTCAAAAAGTGGTATTCTGGGGTGTGTTATATGCAGAAAATACAGTATCTAATGGATCTTCTCTCTCTCTCATCTTGTGGGAATGCCTTAAACCATGGTCTGTTCCACACTGTGTGTCCTTTCTTGCCAGTGACTAGAGATTGCATTCAGGAGCTGAGAACTTTTTCAGATGAAAGCTTTGTGAAAATTACAACCTTTCTATAAAATGTTCTGATTTTGAAATTTTTCTGATGAAAACCTGTTTTGTCAGAACTTTCCTAGCTGGTTCCAGTGACAATATCTGTAAAGTTTTTGGATGCTCAGGCAATGATGAGTATACTATAAATGCTCAAACAACATGGAACTGCATTGACTTCTGAGCAATGCTATGTTTTTCCGATCCCTGATGTGGGCATGGCAGGGGTTTGTATGGTGGGACAGACTGATGACATGTAAGCACACCTAGGCTAAGTACAGACAGTCAAAAAGCCTGAGGCTGAATTGATTCAGTCTTTGCAGCTCTAAACTGCAGAGATTAAACTGAGGACAACTGGACAGACATTTGCTTTTGATTCAGGGAATGCAGCCACATATGTGCAATGGCTCAGGCCAGAAACCAGGGGGTGAGGGGCGGGGAAATAGAGCATGGCTCTGGCATGTAGCCAGCATGGGCTATGTGTTTGCTTTCTTTTC
>NW_005842248.1:663244-675669 GCF_000455745.1 Alligator sinensis
CTGACACCAAGCTCTCTGGGATTTGCAGTCCACAATAACAGCAGCTGAAATTTGCAGGGTTGCTCATCACTTCCTCTTCTTGCTTCCAGGTGCCTCTGGGATTTGTAGTCCACAGTTGCAACCAGTAGTAAGTTTTTAGCAGGACAGGACAGCTCTGTACTTGGGGGAAGGGAAGTTTAACCCCCCCCCCAGACCCCAGCTGGGGTTTGCCAGGAGAGGGTGCAGTCCCTGCCTTTCTGCCAATTCTTCTCTGCTGGAGTAGACAGTGCAGTCCAACCCAGGGCTGGAAAGCATGCTGGGATGCTGTGGGACTCTGATTTAAATTGAACCAGGAAGGGGCCTGCGACAGAAGTTTCATAAACTGGTTTGTCCCAAATCAGTTAAGTCTGATACTACATTCAACCAGGTTTATCTTAAATGAGTTTCAGCCATTTTGAAACTGGTTTATGTATACTGAACTTCTGTTCTGTTACAGGTTTAAATTAGTTTCTGGTGGTGACTTAAACTGGTTTATGTGTAACTTCTGACCCTAGCCCTGGGGTGCCAACAAAACACATAGCAAGGATCCCAAGTTTAAGAATCTTGCTGGATACTTTCTGAGTAACATTGGATAATATGGGAATCCTCTTTCTTCTCAGGTCTCTACTTTCAGTGGCCAGAGGCAGGAATGAGCATGAGCACTGTCCTGCATGGAACCCATCGTGCATTCCTCTGACAGACTTCTGACAAATACCTGGCAATAAAAAGCTTCTTGTGGACTACAGTGCAGTATTAAGTGGGACTGGAAGGGAAATGAAAAGGGGATAGCCTTCTGCTTATTGGTGGGTAAGAGGAAGGTTTTGTAGAAGATTCTGGAATAGAGGGAAAGGAGCAAACCTTGTGTCTAACTTGTCTCATGGGTTTTTGGCAGACCCCCTTGTTAACTTTTTGAAATTGAAAGCTTTTGCAATTCATTGTGCAATGATAACTGATGATGCCTTCCTGAGAAATGTGTGCCTTTTTCCTAGCAAGCAGATGGAAGGGCGTGCCAGGCTGGAGTAAAAGCACGTAACTGCCTTTACATGAACTCATTCCATAATATGCTGACATATTACTAACAAAGCACCAGACAAATGAAAACAAACGAAATAGCCCCTTTTCTCCTCCCCCAAAACCTGTAGTTCAGCACAGCATGTTGTTATTCTGTGCTTGCACCAGGCCACTCTTTACATCTTCAAATATCTTTTCAACGGGAAAGAAACTTGAGCTAGGGGAAATAGGTAATGGCAGGGGAAGTGGGGCTGGGGTGCCAAAGGCGGTAGGTGAAAAAAAGCCTGGTTTTCTGCTCATGTCAAGTACTCCTGCCTCTCCTGTAGAACTTTTGGTAGCACAAGAACAGCAAGAGTGGCATGATGTGGTAGGCCTTGTGCACAGGATGGTACTTTTCACTTTTCCAGGATGGCACTGTGTTCTTTTCACTTTTCTTGTTCCTGAGAAATAGGATTGGCTTGAGTGAAGTGGTAAAGAGGATAACCCTAGCAGGTAGAGATGGCCAAGTTTCATTGCTCTCTGAACCCATCCCATTCTTCTGTAACAGAGCAGGTGACACCCTCTTCTCTGAGCACACAGTAAAACAGTGGATAACTATATTTCCCTGGCTATGGGTTCTGGTCATGGGCCCTGCTGTCCTCTGTGAAAAGTTCTAGGGCTGGCCCCCCACAGCCATCAGACCAGAGCCAAATGGTAGATCATGGGGTGGTGAGACTCCAACATTTCAGTGCTGGGCCATCCCTGAGCACCTTGAATTCTGACACAGAGGCATAGAGTGAAGAATGCCAGCCACCCAGAAGAGAGAGTCCCTCCTCTTTCTTGAAACCAGTGTTTTGTCTTCATGGTTTAATGATTATCTGCTTTGGGGAAGGACTGTCTCTTCTCTTAGGCTTGGGTATATCTGCGCCACTCACCTAGTCTTCATGAAATTGCTGCTGAAAATTGAGAAGAAGCATCTACCCACTTGCTCTTGTTTCTGACCCACAAAACACAGAAATGAGGTAGTGAAAGTGCTCCTTGCTGCAGCTTTTGAGATCTCTCTGTCTGTTGTTCTTCAGATCGGTGCTGGGGGGGAGGGAGGGGCAGGGGGGGAGCCTTTCTGGCCTCATTTCTGGGCTTGTCTATGGAGTGGGAACAAGTTTGAAATAGCTGTCTCAGGAGCTGCCACATGTCCTCTGCTATAGGCCTTTCCACATTGGATTTTTAATCTTTCTTGGAGTCTATAGGTACTACTATAATATAAATAATAATCAGATAAAAAATATCCTCCTTTTGTTTTATTGTTTAAGTATTTTCTCAGGAAGGTGAAATTCACCCTTTTAAAGAGAGACTGCATCAGACTTTTTTTTTTTAAACTCTTTCAAAAGAGTTTCAGTGGGTGCAACTACACATGAGCTTTACTGAAGAGCTGATTTATTAGCTCCACAGTAAAGCATCAACATCTACATGTGCACCAGTATTAGGGCTCGGTAAATTAATTAACTCTGCCATAAGATAGTGTTGTAGGGGACAGTAGTATCTTATGGTAGAGTACTTACCTCCTTTGAAATCCATGTGTAGATGGCAAGAGGGGTAGGTGGGGGCATGAGGATGCTATAGTGTTGGGGGCTGGCTGCCTGCCACTTTATCTCCCTCATGCCCCAGCCAGCCCCACTGCCACCTGATGCCGCCACCCAGAGCCTGAGGCTGCTCTACTCCAGGTCAAACTGCTGCTGTTCCAGGTGCACATGATATAGATGCTGCACCCAGGAGCAGTTGAGTCTGGCACAAACTGTGCCGGAATTTATCACATCACCTTAATGGCACGTGTAGATGCACCCTGTTGGACTTAAATTGGGTTACTTCCTGTAACATCTGCTTGTCTTCCTGGTGATGAGAAGTTATTTTATAAAATAAGATTCTATAGAAAAAAGGCTGCATTAGTGGTTTGCTTTCTGAGTTGGGAGTTAGGAACTCTGGCGCTCTAATTGACTAAAAGACACTGATGCCTTCTGTGTGTTTTGCTCCTCTGTACATCAGTTTTTATATCTGTGAAGTCAGGATAATTTCTGCAGGCTGGAAGTATTAGTTAGATAATGTAAATGACTGTATTATGATGTTAAAAACATATAAATGTGGTGTCTTATAGGAGTTTTTGTATTTATTTAAATGGAATGATTTGACTTCATATACAAAAAAAATGATCTCTCTCTCTCTAAATAACCATAAAAACAATTTTCTACAGGAGATACAGTTAGTTTGGGGCAGTTAGACATATTAGTGTCTGGAACAAATAAGTGAATCATCTGAAGAGAGCTCTCTTATAAGTAGTAAAGCATAAATATATTTAAATGACAGTTCATGCATAATTTCTCTATGGCTTCTTTTTCTTTTAACATAGCTCATGGCAAAACACCAGTTCAATACAGTGTGCTCAAGTGAAGTGAATGCATTTGTTCTACCAAAGGTGGGAAAAAGCAAAATAAAAGACAGATCTAATCTTGGAGATACAATATGTTTTACTACATATCTTTAAATCCAGCACTAAAACTGTACAGCTCAATGCAAATAATGTGATTCTGCAGATGCTATAAGTAGCCAAACAATTCAGTGCAACATTAAAAAGAATAAAACAGTGCAAGTAAGTTACAGACTAACATTTAAGTATGGAAATGGTTCTAGAAAAGGTACATCTTTTAGCGAGTTTGTTAGGACTTCAAGTCAAGGACCATCTGGATAGCATGCAGTAACTAGCACAATAGGATTCCAGGCCTTGACTGGGGTGTTTCTGCATGGTAATAGGGAAAATAATTGGAAAAAACCAGAGAAACAAAATGAAACAACTCCAGATGCATACATAGAGAAATGATAAATGGGCATAGATAGCATTTTGACTTCTATGCATGTTGTTTCACTTTTTTTTCTTTTTACCTTATTAGGTAAAAAATTATACCTGTGTGGATGAATTCATTCCTGTTTGTGGGCAGCTGGGATATTACAGGGATCAGAAAAGTATATATTACATTAATTGACACATTGAAACAAAACCAAAATACAATACAGATGTTGCAGGCTCAATTTATTGATGCACACTCCCTGCAACTTTGACTGCAGTGAATTTACAAGTTTGTTAGGGAAAAAATCTTAACCAACATTTTTTTTTTTTGTACAGGAGGATGTTAATTGCGCATGTGACTGTTAGATACAACTCCAGGGAAGATGTCATTTTGACAGTTTCACTGTACAATAGCTTTTTTGTTCATTCTCCTCACCATCATAATCGCCATTTATTACTGACTGTGTTATGTCTCTCTAAGCTGTTAGGCATTACAGATATGCTAATGTGTTTCTGCAGCTAGGTTAATCAGTGGATATTTACCAGAATATAAAATTATGTCTCTGTAGTTAGTAAAAGAAAACAATTGTTGTAAAGCATTTTCCTTGAGTTGTTATAAACAGATACGACACAGAATGTAAATACTATAGTCTTTACTTTTAGCATTAGTCTTAGCTATTTTAATTGGCTTAGTGAATATTTTTCAGTCCAAATATTTTACAGATATTTTGTGGAAATGCATCCATAAATAGACAGGTTTTTTTTGTGGCTAATATAGGGAAAAAAAACCCAATGCATTTAAAATGCAGTACAAAGGCAGATCACAATCATAATTGTTAAATCATAGTGACTATATTTTAAAAGTGATCAGGAGATTTCCAAAGGCACAAGTGGGCAGAACGAAATAGGATGCAGTTCAACAAAGATAAGTGCAAAGTGCTGCACCTGGACAAAAAGAACCACCAACACACCTACAGGCTGGGTGATGACCTTCTCAGCAGCAGAAAGGGATCTTGGAGTCATAGTTGACTCCAAGATGAACATGAGTCATCAATGCGATGAAGTGATCAACAAGGCTAACTGCACTTTAACATGCATTAGCAGATGCACGATGAACAGGTCCAGGGAGGTGATGCTTCCCCTCTATGTGGTACTGGTCAGACCACAATTGGAGTACTGCATCTAGTTTTGGGTGATACAGCAAGAGGGATGTGGAGAATCATGAGAAGGTTCAGAGGAGGCCACTCATATGGTCAGAGACCTGCAGGCAAGACACTACAAGGAGAGACTGAGGGACCTAGATCTCTTCAGCCTTCGCAAGAGAAGGCTGAGAGGTGATTTTGTGGCAGCTGATAAATTCATCAGGGGAGGCCAGCAAGGAATAGGAGATGCTTTATTTACTAGGGTCCCCCCTGGAGTAACTAGGAACAATGGCCACAAATTGATGGAGAGCAGATTTAGGTTGGACATTAGAAAGAACTTCACAGTAAGGGTTGCCAGAATCTGGAGTGGGCTTCCAAGGGAGGTGGTGCTCTCCCCTACCTTAGGGGTCTTCAAGAGGAGACTGGACAAGCACCTAGCTGGGGTTGTCTGACCCCAGCACTTTTTCCTGCCCATGGGAGGGGGTCAGACTCAATGACCTACTGAGGTCCCTGCACACCCTAACATCTATGAAAGGCACAAATCACTATTAGGTGCTTAGTTTTGTTCATTTTTATCTTTGAAAAATTCTTCTCATTTTGTGTGGAACCAGAAAATGTGCAGAAATTTAAAATTTGAAGTGGTCAATTATTAGCAGATGTGGAGATTATTTCATTGCTTGCTTTTGGCTTTCAGTCATGCCTTAATATGCATTAGACACAACTTGCTTTTGGCTTTGTATATGGTATAATCATATACTTGTTGAGATGATCATAATCAGTTAACGTTCTGTTCTCTGGAGATTCTTTGGGAGCGTCGGTTAAAATTGTACTTTCCTTCCTTCACTTGTTCAATGGATTTGGATGCATTTGAGAGCTCAGTGTAATCTTTCTTATTGCTTTGAAAAACATTCATTGAATCAAATAATTTTAACATTCAGCGTTCATAAAATCATAGAAAAATAAGCCAAGAAGGAATTGCAAGTGGTCATTTAGTCCATCTTCTGTTCAAGGCAGGATTATCCTTGTATAAACTTGTCTAGACAAGTAGGGGGTATGTACAAGTGTTTGTCACACCTGATCTACAGTCATATGGCTTACCTGAAGCTGTATGATTGTAGATAGGTAGCAGCATATACAAGCAATCACCATTTCTGGGAGCTGCACTGGGAATCCTTTGTAAAAAACTTAGAGGGAGGGGGCGAAGGGCTAACGTGTATGTTAGTGGAGGAGAGGTTGGTGGGCCTCCCTGCAGGGAGGGGTTGTCTGTCCTGGAGTGGGAGGGTTGGGTGCTAAAAATAGTTTGGTTGGGGTTAGAATAGGAAGAGAGCAGCCCTGAGGCTGGGGTGAGTGACTGGGCTTTCCCAGCTCCAGGGCTGCACTTCAAACATATGCAGATATTTGCTGGATTGGGTTAACCCATTCCCAATGTAAATTAGTTCAGCTACTCAGGTGAATTAACTTAGATCAGGGTTGCCATTTTTGGCCTGATTCAAACCTCCCAAATGTCTGCACAGTCCTTAACCCTAGTTAGGCTGACCTAAATGTAACATCTGCATGTACCCTGTGCGTCTAACCTGCTCTTATAAATTTCCAGGGCTGGAGATTCTACAACCTCTCTAGGTAGTGTGTTCCAGCGCTTTACCAGCTTCAGAGTGAAAGAGTTTTTCCCGGACACTGTCAGACATCCCAGTGGCACTGACAGATGTGACAGTTTGTTGTACAATTGGCCATTGAAAGTGTTCTACAGCCATTCACTGACAGACTGAACTCATTTTCCTTCCCTTTCCCTCCTCCCATTCTGAACACGGTGTGAGGAGCAGTCAGCTGTGTCAGCTGAGCCCTGCTCCTGGCCATGTTGACAGACATTAATGAAGGTGCTCTACTTTGGAGCACCCTCATCTGAGCCCTGCTGTAATGAGGGTTCAGATTGTCACCTGATCAAGCATTTTTAAAGCACTCTGCAGCTGTGCACTTCTGTCAGTGCATGGCTGTAGACCACTTTCAGTGGCCGAGTGTACAACAAGCTATCACATCTGTCAGTGCCACTGGGATGTCTGTTGCGGCCCATAAAGAACTTTCTCACATTGAAGCTGGTAAAGCATTGAAACACACTACCTAGAGAGGGGGTAGAATCTCCAGTCCTGGAAGTTTTTAAGAAACTCTGCTCCATGCGCTATATTCAGAATGGGAGGGTGGGGAAGGAAGGTGAGTGAATTTGGTCTGTGGGTTCCATTTCTAGAGCTGGAGGGTGGACCAGGTGGATTCGAGCCTCCTCCCCACCCCACCAAGAGGGGGCTCCAATCCACACTCCCCCCATGCCAGTATGGCTGGGAAAACCCCAGGCTGAACTCACTTCCTTGTCTCCCCCACCCCTCCTGAAAGAGCACAGGAGGTGGGAGAGAGGGGTGGGGCTAGGGAAAAGACACTGCAGACTCGCAGCCTCTCTCCCTCTGATTAGCTCCAAAGGGGAGGTGGATCACACACCTTCCTGATCTAACAGCGAACATCTGTTTGATTGGGAGGGTTGGTCTAACTCACGACACTTTCTGTGAAGTGTCATGAGTTAGCTTGGGGAGCTGCACATCTGTCAGCACCCTCTGTTACCCAACGAAAATTTCACTTGTTGCAATATACCAATTACTACTTGTCCTATCCCTTGCAGCCAAAGAGAATGGTTTAACACCCTTCCCTTATAATCACCCTTTGATGATGGTATTTGACGGCTGTTTTAATCCTTCTCAGTCTTCTCTTCTCCACACTAAGTAATCCCAGATCTTTCAACTTTTTCTTGTAAAACATATTTTCTAGACTGCTAATTATTTTTGTTTCTTGCCACTGAATTCCTTCTAATTATCTGTCTTTCATGAAGCACAGTGCCTGAAAATGGCTACAGGATTCTGGCTGGAATGATCTGGAATGATCAGGTTTTCTTTTTGTCCCCAGCTCCGGCAGAAGCCCATTGCACCCCCAGTGCAGCTGCAGGTAGGTGGGGCCCATGGCAGGGAGGGAGGGACCCCGAACCCAGTCAGTTGCAAGGCAGCTGAGTGGAGTGGGGGAGGGACACGCCCCTCCCAACCTTCTACTTGGCTCAGACCCCAGGGAGCCACACCCCTGGTCCCACCTGGCATGTGAGACAGGGGAAGGGGGGGCACTTACCTGTCCCCTTCTTCCATGAGGCAGGGACCCCCCAGCCCCTAGAGCAGTGCAGCACCATCAGCGAGCCCTTTTACGCATGTGTGCAGTTTAAAAGGGACCCGCCAATGGCAAAGCAACAGTTTGTCCCTGGCTCCGGTGAGAGATGCATGGGTGGAAGCCTATTATGCCCCTGTTGAGCCCAGGGCCCCCCAGCAGGACCCCAACCCGGACCCCCAGCACAGCTGGAGGTAGGTGGGGCTCTCAACAGGTAGGGAGGGACCTCCAACTCCGTCAGCTGCAGGGCAGCTGAGTGGAGCTGGGTAGGGATATGCCTCCCCTGGCTCCTACTTTGCCCAGCCCCCAGGGAACCACGCGACTAGAGCCTCGCTAACAGGACGCACAAGCAGGCACGCTTCTGGGCCTGGCATGCAAGTTAGCGTGGGAGGGTGAGCCGGAAGGCCCAAGGCCCTGCCAGTGAGCCCTATTGAAGGTAGTGACAACAGTAGCTAGACTACCAGCGGCACAATGCAGATGGCCACACCCCACAGGTCCCCTCGGAGTCTGTGGTCTCCCCCTCTGGCACTTCTGAGGTCTCCTCCCAGATGAAGCCCATGGGCTCCATACAGATGACACCTCTGGCTCTTGGCTGTGGGGGCTTCCTGGCACATTTCCAGGCACATGGGACCAGGAGCATGGCTACCTTCCCTTGTGAGGTTTGCTCCACTTTGTAGCCTCTGGGGTGCCAGATAGAGGAGCTCCAGGCCACAGTCCAGAGACTGTGCGCCATCATGGATGGTGAGCAAGAGATAGACTCCTACTGCCAGGACCTTCACCCCCTGGAGGCTGAGGGTAGACCAAGGTCACCTTCCAGGACAATGGAGAACTCAAGGATCTCCCATACTGTCCAGCCAGGGGGTTGGACCAAAGTAATCAATGGCCCCAAGGCCCACTGCACCATGGTCCGTTCCCCTCTGGAGCTTTGCAACAGGTATGAACCTCTTGCAGCCCCACTACAGCCTGCAGAGCTCTCAGCTCCTACAGGCAATGGAGGCTCACACACAGCTACCATCACTGTTCTCCCTAAGGCTACACTTAGAGTGGTCATTGTGGGAGACTTCCTCCTGAGGGGGACTGAGGGTACAATCTGCCACCATGACTCCTTAGCCTGGGAGGCCTGCTGCCTCCCAGGAGCCCATATCTGGGACATAGCTGAGAGGATCCCAAAGCTCATTCAGCCCAGCAACCACTACCCTATGCTCCTTATTCATGTGGGCATGAATGACATGGCTTGGAGCAATCCCAGCCGGGTCATGAGAGGCTACAGGGCTTTGGGAGCAGGGCTTAGGGGGTTGGGGACACAGGTGGTCTTTTCCTCAATCCCCCAGTTTTGGGTTATGGGCTGAGGAGGGAGAGGAGGATAGAAGTAGTTAACCAAAGACTGCGGTGCTGGTGTCATAGTGAAGGCTTTGGCTTTCACGATCATGGTCCCCTCTTTGGTGACAGAGGCAGTAATCTGCTGGGAAGAGATGGCCTCCATCTCACTGCACTGGAGAGGAGGCTCTTCTCAGCTAGACTGGCTGACCTGCTCGACTGGGCTTTAAACTCAGCCTGCTGGGGCATGGGGGGACTACCACCACAGGAAGCCAACTGAGCAACTTTTGCAAATCCAGCAGGCTAAGGCACTCAAGGGAACCCACCCCTACTCCTGTCCCAGAACAATGTGTATGGAAGACTAGGGCTTCCAATGTGACACTTACATGCCTGTACACCAATGCTAGAAGCTTGGGAAATAAACAGGAGGAACTGGTCCTCCTGCTAAACAAGAATGACAACCATCTCAGAGGGATAACAGAGACCTGGTGGGACTCCACCTATGAATGGACTACAGGTATAGATGACTATACCTTGTACAGGAGAGATCATATGGACAAAAGGGGCGGAGGTATAGCTCTCTATGTCAAGGAAAGCTACACGTCCCTGCAAGCTGATGTTGGCATCCAGGCTGGATGACTGGAGACTCTCTGGGTTAAAATCTGTGGTGAACATGGCACAGGGGACACAATGGTAGGAGTCTACTACAGACCTCCTAGTCAGGATCAAGAGCTTGACCAGGAATTTTCCAAGGAACTGGCTGAGGCTGCATGCTCCCAGTGCATGGTTATCATGGGAGACTTTAACTACCCAGACATCTCATGGGAAGAGCACTCAGCCAAATCCGAACCATTGCAAAGCTTCCTCACATGCGTGGATGAGCTCTATCTGACTCAAGAAGTCTATGGACCAACAAGAAGCAAAGAGCTGCTCAATCTGGTTCTGGCAATGGGGGATGACCTAGTCAGTGACCTAATGATCGAAGGGAAGCGGGGAGACAGTGACCCAGGGCTGATCCCTTTCCCCATCCACTGTAAAGCTGGCAAGTCAGTCAGCAATGCAGAAGTCCTCAACTTCAGGAAAGCTGACTTTGACAAGCTCAGGAGACTTGTTGGGAAGGCCCTAAGGGACCATGGCCCAAAGGGGACAGGAGTTTAGGATGAGTGGTTGCTCCTCAAGGGTGTGATCCTGAAAGCACAAGCAATGTCTATCCCATCTTGTAGGAAAGGCAGCAAAAGGGCACAGCAGCCCTCTTGGCTCTGCAGGAACTTGTGGACCTCCTGCATCTAAAAAGACAGACCTACAAAGGATGGAAGACTGGAACCACCCCAAAGGAGGAGTATTCTGCACTGGTCCGGACCTGTAGGGAGCAAACCAGGAAAGCCAAGTCTGCAACTGAACTCCAACTGGTTCCACATATCAAAGACAATAAAAAGTCCTGTTTAAGATATGTGGGGAACCTGAGGAAAAGCAAAGGTAACACTGGACCCCTGCTAAGCCAAATGGGACAACTGCCAACCAACACCCAGGAAAAAGTCAACCTGCTTAATGGGTATTTTGCGTCGGTTTTTCACCAGCCACAAGGAACAGGCCTGCTTAAGATGGTACGGATGGCCAGGGGGAGGGAGAATTGTTACCCTACATCAACGTAGACCATGTGAAGGAACACCTTGAGAGGCTGGACACCTTCAAGTCAGCTGGCCCTGACAGTTTACACCCCAGGGTACTTAAGGAGCTGGTAGGCATCATAGCTCAGCCACTGGCATGGATCTTTGAGAACTTGTGGTGCTCTGGTGAAGTGCCCGAAGTTTGGAAGAAGGCCAATGTGGTGCAGATCTTCAAGAGAAGGAGGGAAAGTAGATTTAGGGAACTATAGGCCAACAGCCTGACCTCTATCCCAGGGACGATCTTGGAAAAATGAAAGAGACCATTCTGGACGAACTGGCTGATGGCAACATCCTGAGGGATAGCCCCCATGGGTTTGTTGTGGGTAGGTCTTGCCTCACCAATTTCATCTTCTATGACCAGGTGACATGTCACCTGGACAAGGGAGAAGAGATTTATGTCAAATATCTTGATTTTTAAAAAGCCTTCAATCTGGTGTCCCATGGTCTTCTCATGGAAAAATTGGCCAACTGAGGCCTCGGCTATGAATATGAGCCACCAGTGCGATGCTGTTACTGGTAAAGCAAGAAAAACTCTGGCTTGCATCCATAGATGCTTCTCAGGCAAACCCCAGAATGTCATCCTCCCACTGTACTTGGCCTTGCTGAGGCCACAGCTAGAGTACTGCATCCAATTCTAGGCTCCACAATTTAAAAAGGATGTGGAGAAGCTTGAGAGAGTCCAGAGGAGAGCCATGCACATGATCAGAGGGCAGGAGAACAGGCCTTGTGATGAGAGGCTAAGAGACATGGGACTCTTCAGCCTGGAAAAGCGCAGGCTCAGGAGGGACCTGGTGGCTGCCTATAAGTATATAAGGGGTGTACATCAGGATCTGGGAGAATGCCTGTTCATCAGAGTGCCCCAAGGAACAACAAGGTCAAATGGTCACAAACTACTGCAAGACCGTTTAAGGCTGGACGTAAGGAAGAACTTTTTTACTGTCTGAGCCCAGCAGGCCTAGAACAGACTGCCTCCAGAAGTGGTGCAAGCACCTACTCTGGACTCTTTCAAGACACATTTAGATGTTTATCTTGCTAGGATCCTTTGACCCCAGCTGACTTCCTGCCCCTACAGCAGGGGGCTGGACTTGATACTCTTCCAAGGTCCCTTCTAGACCTAATGTCTATGAAATCTATTAAATCTAGTTGGGGATGGTCCTGCTTTGAGCAGGGGGTGGACTAGATGACTTTGAGAGAGCCCATCCCACCCTAACATGAATGACTGGTGCCTCCTGAGACTGGGGGGGGGGGGGGGGGGGCGGGCCCAAC
>NW_005842248.1:675688-711388 GCF_000455745.1 Alligator sinensis
CGTGGGGGTGGCAAGGCGGCAACTGCCTTTAGAAGCCAGTGGTGGTGTCGGTGGTGGGGAGTGGTTGCAAGTGGTGAGAAGTGATTGGTGACTGCTTGCAGAAGCTAGCAGTGGCAGCAAGCGATGACCGCCCGCAGAAGCCTTCGGCAGCATCAAGCAGTGACTGCCCACAGAAGCCAGTGGTGGCAATGGCCAATCTCAAGGGGGCATATGCTCCCCACCCCGTGCCCCTCCTACGAGTCACCTATGTGCCCTAATGTTCTATGATTCTATTCCAGTTGAGGCTTCACCAGTGCTTAATCAAGTGGAAGAATCACTTCCCTTCCTATTAAATTCACCATGTCTCTTCTAAAATTGCAGTTGGTGGAAACTTTTGGTGTGTTGACTAGCGATCCCTTTCAGTTTCTTCAAATTTTAAGGCTATAGTTTAAAACAAAAAATCTAGTTTAGGGCTCATAGTTGTGAATACAACCTCCAAAATACAAATTTATGTTGATTCTTCTTCTGGCAGCTGAAGTGAAAGGAATGGAAACAGTTTATTATGGACACTAATGACAAAGTTGCAAATGATTCTAAGAAATAAGAACTTTATTCTCTACCATATATTAATACTCTTTAAAATGTTTGGTTACTCATTCCTTCTTAATTATGTACCGTTGCTTTCAGCTACTAACAACTACTTTGAATGTTTTCTTCCAAAGGGTTTACTGTTTTTTGGCTCAGTAAAATAGTAAAAATCTTCTAATGATTGCAAATGATAAGAGTTTGTCCCTTCATTGCAGCAATTATTGCTAATATTTCAGGGTCTGCCCACAAACACATTTTCCTATAAAGATTAAATAGTGATGGTTCCTTCATTATCCAGTGGCAGTAGTCCCAGGTTTAAATACATAACACAGTGCTGATCCTAGTAATTATCATTCAAACTAAAGCTACTTGCAGAATCTCATTTATTCAAAGCTACATTAATGAGTCAATAAAGCTCTGATGAATCTGGCTCAGTGTCCCCGTATACATTATGTTGAAATCTGGGTTGCGACCAAGGCTAGGTACAGATGTTAAACATAATCCACACTAAGTGATTGGAATTCAAACCAAACCCATAACCATACAGAAGTTCAGGCCACATCATCTGGACTAAAAATGGTGGAACCCAGTGGGGGTCCTGGATCGATGTACATTCCAACTAATTTGAATTAGGTTAGTCTGGAAGACTGTCTATACCAGATCCCCAATCGACTAAGTTAGTTTGCTGTCTTCCAGCATCCCAGGTTCCTTTGTGGGCCCCCTCTAACCCTGCCTCACAGGGAGGCGTGCTACCTCATAGGGCCTAGGTTTGGCTGCTCTGGCTGAGTACCTAGCTGGCCCCACCCTGGGGCTCTGACAGAGTGGAGTCAGCACAGTGTCTGATGATAGGTGGGGGGGTAGGGGCAGTGTTTGCCTGTTCCTTGCAGCCTGCTTGTGCTCCCTGGATCTGCTTGTTCATGGGGACACGGGGGTCCCTGGGTGGGTGTGAAGCCCACCCAAGGATCCCCCTGCTCCCTACAAGTGGCCATAGACCCAGGGAGCAGGCTGTGCTGCTGCCTCCACTGCTTGTCTGCAGCTGACAGGGGGAGGGGGACGTGTGCTTGGGAGCCAATTGGGGGAGGCTTGGCCACTGGGTTGTGCTTGACAGTGCAGGAGAGTCCCCAGGCTTCTGCCCTCAGCCAGTGCAGAGGCAGCCTGTGTGCTTCCCGCCACCAAAGGGCAAGCTTGTGTTTTGCTTGGTGCTGAACTAACCTTGTCTGCTTAGAGAAACCTGTGTAAGTTGGTCTGAATCTGCCTCAGGGTTTTTGAATGTCTCTGCCTAACCCAATAGACCAAAGACGTGTGTTTTATGTTGCAGTTTTTTTCAGTGGATAAAGAAAAATTCCCTAGCCCAGGCATTTTTTGCAACATTGCAAAATGTCATGTCAATCACGGATTTCAGATGCAATCATCCTTTGGTTCATGGTCCCATGCTAGTGCCCAAGCTTTTACTATACAAAGTATGAATGTATTTTGTTGTTTCAGCCACAGGGTTCAAAATTCATGAGAATAATTTGAAAGTCTTGAGATGTTTTTCTTAAAAAACTTTTTTGCTTCTTTTCATTTACCATTTAGTTTTTGAACCATTAGCTTGCATTCATTTTTCTTCACAACCTGAGGGCTAGCAATTCCCATTTTTTTCTTAAAAGGAAATATATAATTCTAAAAGATTCCAACCCTTGCTGAGATTTAAGAAAAGCAGTGTGCACTAAAATCTTGAGATGAAAACTTGTGATAAAATCAATATAGTTGGCAACCCTGGGCCTTAACAAGTCTTTTTCCTAATGTAAGTAAATAGACTGCCAATGCCTGCTGTCCCACTACAGAAGCACTATAGAACATTTTTATAATGTTTAATGGAAAGGAAAGAAAAACCCTCTTAAACTAATGTTAATTATGACTGAGATTTGACCTGCCTAGAAGGCAGAAATTCAACGTTCTGCTTCCCATGGAAGATAAGCGTGCAGACACATATACACATCAAAGAGCTCTAGAAATAGAGAATACACAATTGTAGAAAATACAATGTATAACCAAAGTAAGGATGCTTGGCTATAATTGTTCTGTGGCAATGATATAAGCAAGCGAAAGCAGGAGCTTATTATGGAAAAATATAGATAAACTACAGACATTGCTCAGCTAAAATGCTTAGGGATTCATGCCCTTAATCTCTCTTTTTTTTGGTTCTCTCTTTCTCCCTCTCGTGTGTGCATAAAAGTTGTATGTAGGAAGGCAGTATATATTGACAGAGTACATTTTCCACAGGAAAGCAGTCTGGATTACAGGAGGGTACTGGGGTCATCTCTCTCTTTCTGAAGGAATTTTAAGAAGGATTGGGAAGCAGGCTGGTGTCAATGTGGCCACTGCATTTGGGTGTTTTTTTTCGGAGAGTAGCCTTAGTTTATAAGTATTTGTTAAGCATTTGGGAGGCAACATGTTAGTGACAGCATACATGAAACACTAAGATGGTGCGTGGGAAGTTTTGAGTTGAACAGAGCTCAGAGACTTGAGAGCTTCTCCAGACAGGAAATTTTCAGTGACTGACAGTGTGCTGCTATTAAATGGAGCTGTTGCATTTGCCAAGTATTCTTGGATGCTTTGTATTTTGTAAGCACTTGCTTTGTCCAGAGTAACACCATGCATTTTCTCCCTGAAAATACCTCAGCTTTCAGCATCTAGCTTGTATAAAATAATGAGCTTACATTTTCAAAGGACTGTAGGATAATTTCTTAACTTTATGCTTAGACTCATTTCTGGAATAGTTTGAGCACTTTGAGTACAGCTATTCAGTGTCTTCATTTAGAATGGCAGTCAACTGTGAATCTGATTTATAAGGATTTTCTTTCCAAATTTGGCATTAGCAGAAAAGCTAAACAAAAAAATGTGAATGAATCACAAAACAACTCTTGCTTGTAATGAAAACAATTATTTTTAATGTTTGGTAAATCAAAACATTTCAAATATTTAATTTTGAGATGCTTTGTTTTAGAAAAATTGAAATAGTTTATTTAATTTTTTAAATAAAAGAAATATTGAACTCGAAAGTTGTTTCAGCCAGAAAGTGTAATGTTTTATTTTAAAAATATTGAAAATTAGCTGTCCAGAATAGCTTGAGTTTTTAAATGAAAATTTGGAAAAATTAAAACATATTTGAAAAATGTTGCAGTGAGGTTCAAACTATATTTTTTCAACTGTCAGCCATCCCAGTTTTGTGTAAAAAATTGTTGCCTGGCTCCAATCTCCCTGTCTGAACCTTGTGTAGCACCGAGCCTAGTCACAATAGTACTTGAAAGATGAGTAAATGTCTTTAATGCAGACTGAAGGTACTGGTATAGGAGTATGGTATTCCTAGCCTGAAATCTGGCTTGAGGACATGTTAAGAATCTGGTCCAGCTGGTTTCTATTAGCAGAACATGCGAAACTCTGTAATGTTGTATTCTTGTATTTTCCCATATAAATAGCAGCACATTTTAAATCTGTGAAGATGAGTGCATGACCAGTCTGATATAACAGAAATGACAGGGCCTGAAGGACTTATTGTGTGTGTGTCCAGGTGCAGCTCTCATTATTGGGTAGTTTGGGCATTAGTATAGTCACTGTGTAGTAAGGGAGGCAAGGTAATTCCCATACTTACAGAGGCCACGCAAATTGTCACTGATATCCTAATAAGTCTCTATTGCCTGTTAAGGATGCAGCACCGGTGGCATCAATTAACAGGGGCCAGAATGTTATTGTGCTTCATCTGCTTGTTGTAATTGTCCTGGTGTCCTCAGTTAACCTATGATGGGAGCTAAAACTGAAGCAGCTTATCACTTTTAGCTTTTACTTACCAAGGGGTAATTTCAGGCACACAAAAGCTCCCATGCCCTTAAGCAGTAGCATGATTTGAGGGGAAGAGGGAGTGACCGGGGCACAACCCCCCAGTGCTGATTCAGAGGGGTGAAAGAATGGCTGTCCCCTAGGGAATCTGCATTTCCACTGTAGCTCATGTTGGGGAAGCTTGCCCCAAAGCAGCCTCAGCCCATGCCACGACCATCTGCACCTGTTGTAAGTTCTCCTCTCTTCCCAGCACTGCCCTAGGAGCCAAAAATATAAAGTAATGCCTCTCCTCCTCAGCTCTTCTGCAATAGTTCTTTGGAGGTCTGTTTTTACCCTGAAGTAGGTGGAAGCTACACCAGGGAAGCTAGTGTTTCATTCAGGGCTAAACTTCTTGCTTTATCTTCTGAGGTGGATCCAGGAACAATTACCACAGAGTAGATGAGGTACAGTAAATTCTTGCCCTCTGTAAATTGCAGGCACATAACTAGTGGCAGCTCTGCGTACAGGGTTGAAAGAAACCCTCCCTATGGAAAACAGGGTTAGGACTGGAGAATGTTTTGAAACAACTTAGTGATACCTTCATTTTCTTTCTCCGTCCCTTCCCTTCTTATATTCATCTCAATACAATTTTAAATTCTTCTAGGCAGGGAACTGAACGTGTGTGTGTGTGTGTGAGAGAGAGAGAGAGAGAGAGAGAGAGAAGAGCACAGTAAATTCGCAACCTGATTGGGGCCTCTGGTTCTTCTGTAGTGCTAATCATCAATATGGACTACGTGGGTATTCTTTAGATTTATGGAGCTCTCACTTAGGTTCCCCATGAGCTGATCTTGATTCCTAGTAGAGTGTAGAATTTTGGAGCTGAGTGGACTCCCATTTGTATAATGAATCAAGTAAGTGCTTTGCAATAATAAGTCTTTTCATTACATGTTTGTACCATGTGTGTATCTTTGGGGCCTGATCCCTGTTCCCAGCAATTAGTCAGTATTGCTGTACAAATAATTGATCATTGTTGTTCAAAGGATGCGACTGCACCACATGTATGAAATAGATATCTTTTTGTTCCAAAAAATGTGGTTTCTTGAAGCTTTGATGTTTCACATCTTTTAAAACATGGGTACAAACAAGTAGAATTGGCTGCATGTGCCACTTGATTTTTAGCCAACATGATATTATTTTAATTTAAGCGTCAGCTAGATGAACGCACCAAAATTAACATTTGATGTCTTATTCTTTGATAGCTAGAATTTTTCACAGGCAGACCATAATAAAGAAGTCAGTTATTGCTATTAGATATATTTTAGAAGAATTCCTTTTTGATGCATATCTCTACTTGAATTATTAAATTTAAATTACTGCTGCTATCAGTTTGAATACTAATGATATATTCTGCTAGATGGAAACCTTTAACAAATTTCTATTTTTCTCATACAGTCAGCTGTAAATCTTAAATAAGTGACTCTTTGAGTGAACTGTGTCAATGCCAGCTTTAATGCCTTATGTCCACACTGATTTTCAGTGTCATCTGTACCTAGAAGGCAGAGAATTCTTAATTAAATGTCATTTTCTTTCTCTGCTCTTGAGCTGCAGCATAGCACAGGCTCCCCTTGTTTTGTTTGCCTCTTGCAGTAGAATACCTATGCATTTTATTTGTTACATGTGGGTTCTGTCTGAGACATTTAACCATTTTTGTGGTGTGCACACTCTAAGCACTTAACTGAGACTGTCTCCTTTGCTGTGTCTTTCTAAAAATGTAGCATTATTTCTTTGCTTCTTTTTCTCTGTTTTGATGAGAGACACATGATCTAGTCTCTTCTTACACTACGAGTATTTTTCCAGACACATTTGGTACACTCACTTTCAGACTTGTGAATCTTTGTAGAGGAGCTGTTGGGCTAAAATCTATATTAGCGTGGCAGGGGTGCATCCTTTGCAGGTTAACCTTCACTCACCTGTTTTCTATCCAGTTTTGAACAGCTCCTTAGAATCAGTGTTGCCCATCACTCTGTTGAAAGTGCTGGGAAAAGAGACCTGGAAATCCTGATCATTCAGTCGGGGAGGAATAAAACCTGGGTAAAACAAAAGCAAATGAAACCAGAGAGTGTTCAAACTTTCTATACCCTAGAGGTGGGGGAGAGGGGGGCGGAGAGAAAGCTAAAATACTTCTGTGAGTCGATAAGTATTCCCAGTAGAAATCTTGGAAGGCCTACAAGTAGAGCAAATTTTTCAGTTATTGAGTTATTTTCTCACCACTCTGTTTCACTTATTGATTTGTTTTGCCATTAAATCTAAAAACCATTCACATAAATGTGTTTCCTCTGTTGTTAAAGTGTTTTGCACCAAGCTCTCCAAGGAGTTCCATTAAAATCATTATCTAAAGTGCCAATAATAAGAAAATAATTAATAATACAATAATTCAGAGAACAGATTTTGCTGAGCTGTGTGGGGTGGTGCTTTATTAATCAGTTTTCTGCTTTGTTCTTGGCTCACTGTAGACTAAGTAAGGAAAATGCCCGTCGAAACATCCCCTTTGCAGAACAAAAGACATCAATTATAAAGAAGTATGGGCACCAACAAAACATTTCAGACCATTTCAAGAAATTTTCTGACATCGTAATGGTAATTAGTGTATTTCAGTTTCAACAACTGTAATTAAACCTGACCTTTAAGTTAATTATGTCTTGACATTTATGATTTTAAACTAGTTTTCCCTGTGGTATTGGTGTGTTATATAGAGATGCTAATAAGTAGTTTCTGTAGTGTGAGCAAGCAGATTTCAGATGTGCTCACACTGCTCTTCAGAGAGCCATGTTACGGATATACTAGAATCCTTAGTACATTAGTGCAGTTTGAATTAACATTGCTCCTAGATCTTGTAATGGCATTTTGACGTGCGCGACTAAAATCACTGGTGGATTTTTGCAAGAGCCTGACTGAACTGCAATTTATGCTGCTGTTGTATAGTTCCTTATTATTTATGTAGTGCCACAAGTTAGCATGGCACTTCAAAGAAAAATAAAACAGTGTCAATGCCTTGAGGAGTTTACAGGGAGGCATATAGAACTACATAAAAGACAGTTAGCCAAGGGAATAAGGGATGCAGGTTATATGATACAGAACAAGTTGAGAACTGCTTTTTGCTGATGGCAGAATGTTATTTCCAGGCTATTTTTTTAAATATCAGGCACCAAAATGGATCAGATGGTGCCAGAAAAGAGCTTAGTGACTGAAGGCTGACAGAAAGAGTTTAGAGGAGTAGAGGGAGGCTGTTCTAGGATAAGATATACTGTCAAAAAAAGGCACAGTCAAAACTGCTTTCTGAAAAGATAATATCAGTGATAAGAGAAACTACCTGACATTTGTCTGATGGAACAGTATAAAACAGCTAAGACTGCATCTAGATAGCAGAGTGAGGTATTCCTTCCTTAGGTACAAAGATAGACCAATAGGTTATAATCAAACTAGATAAAACATGGGTGAGATTTTTCTATAGAAGTATTCCATTCCAAAGATGCATCCCTTAGTGACATGAGATCAGATTTCTCATGCCTATGTTCTACTATGGGTATTTCTCATGCTTCTGGGCTTTGCTGGTTGTTATATGGGGCTGGAAAGGAATTTGTGTCCTCACCCTCCCTCCTCTATTCTTTCTGTTGTGTCGGGGTTTTATTTTATTTAATTTTTTTAAGACTTCCTCAGAGGCATTGGGAGTTGACTGCAACCAAGGCTGGAGATTTTGACTGAGGTGTGCCAGTGCTCCTGCTGGGACTTAAAGCTGGAGGTTCCAGGCTAGAGGGTGTTGCTCCACTGCTCAGGGTCAGACCGCTCAGCATATTTGGGGTCAGGAAGGCTTTTTACCCCATGGTCAGATTGGTACAGACTGTGGGGCTTTTTGTTTCCTCTGTAGCAGGAGGCATGGCTCTCTAAATGAGATCTCTTGAGCATACTTTGAGAACCTTTTACTGAAGCAGAGCGTTGGTTGCCATGGTCCCCCTACTTTACCTGTAGTAGGTTAGGGTGTTATGTCTTGTGTCAGGGATGATGGTCATTTTACTAAGAGGTTAAATTATGGATTGATATAGGATGGTTTGGATAGGGTTGAGCCCACCTCAGGCAGAGGGTTGGAGTGGATGTCTTATGGAGGTCCCTTCCATCCCTCCTTTGATTTCTCTAGGATTTCATATACAATTAGGCATTAGGTTTGTTCTGCCTCAAACATTAATTGAAACTCAATTATTTGGAGAAAGGTAAACCACCACCTTCCTTAATAGATCTAATAAATTAGGCAATGCTATACATGGATATGTGTGATTCTTGTTTTTTTTTATATCTTCAGATGATTGGTTAACGTATATGACATGACTGAGAAATTGATAGTGTCCATAAATAATGTGGACAACATATCATGTTGTGCAGTTTTCATGTGGGATTCTGTAGATATGAAAAAAATAATACACTGGGTTGGTATTCCTGTGTTCTGTAAAATTTCATTATGATATTGTTAGTATTGATCATGACTGTAATGCATACTATATGCAAAACTGAAAAGCTTACTGAGCTTACATTACTGTGTTGTCTTTGTCATTTTATTCAGCCAAGATCATTTGATAATTAAATATGATCTGTAATTAAGTGGGAGATTAAAATAGAGCAAATTACATGTCTACTCCATTTACTGATTTTGAGTGTTCTTAGTCTGAACGCTTGTTGGTTGATTTGTACTTCTCTGATTAAGCATAACATTGAGTTAATTTATGTTTAACACAGGGAAGCTAAAAACAAATTGTAGAACTTATATTTTGACTATGAGATCAAAAAATGCTTCTTCCCCTGTGTCTCTGGTTTTCAGTGTTAACAGTTCTGCAATGATCTTTCCAAAGTCATTTGTTTTGACTGTGCAATAGTACATGGCATTTGGATAAGCCATGATTTTTTTCTTTGTCTTTGCACATATTTTTGACACATTTTTATGGAGGGTCACTTATGATGAGGAAAAGGTCAAAGTAAAACTCTAACTTTAACTGAATGGCCTAATCTTGCTTACAGTATCTGGATCCCAGTTGTCTGACCTATTCATTGACTGTGTTTTCTAATTGGGTCGTCATTGCTCTACAACCAGCAGTGCAATGTTGCTAACTGCTTGTTTATCCAGAACATGAAAAATCAATTTGCTGGTAACTAAAAGGGCATAGCAAGCATGATCCCTGTAGAATATAGTATATTTTGCCTTGGAATTCAGTGGATGCATGCTCTGAGCTTTGCAATTGAATATTGTAGATTTCTTTCAAATAATGAATGGCCCACAATTATTGGTACTGTATATTGTTCTTTTGCATCATATTTAGATATGATATTTGAAGTAAATACAAGATGTGGAACATATAGGTATGAGATGTGTATGGAAAACAATTCCAGTTATCCACGGGCCTCTGTGTTGTATTGCAGTGAATATTTATTTTGATACTCTTTGCTTTGCATGTTACAATTAAAAGGCTTTATACAATGGATTACCCCCAAAATGCAACTTAAAGAGAGTTTAGGTTTATTGTGTTAATAGAACACATGAAAAAGGAGGTCATACTGTATCAGTGGCATAGAAGCAGTGCCTCATTCTTTTTCTGAATAAGTTTTCCTCTAGCTATGCTGTTTTTGGTATTTTAGAAAAATAAAACAATTGATCTCATCTGAAAACTGCATGAAAAGCAAGAATGCTTTCATCAAAGTGAAAATGAAAAAATAAGCCCTTGACTTTTCTATACTTAAGTTTGTCAGATCCAAAGGAAATGAGACAAGCATGTGCTTGGATTGGAACTTGATTATAGAAATGACTTGGAAGTTAGCCTGGAAGTGATACTAAGCCACCCTATCCCCATAACTGTGTTTACAGAGTGCCATGCTGCTAGCCTCCTTCTTACATTTCCTGCCTAGATTAAGGTTGGAAGGTATTTGATCTTTGCCTTTCCACTTTATTCCACAGTAAGTAAATCCTGGAGGCTTATTTTAATTGTGTAAAAGTAGCTTTTCTTGCAGGTTTGAACTTTTCTTTTCTGAATTGAAATGTGAATAATCTCTGACACATTTCTGTGGGCTGCAGCTGTAAAAATGTAGAAATCCCTCTGTTATTTTGAGTAGGGATATCATATCAAGAACCTGAAATAAAATATAAAATTATTCACAAGAGAGAGTGAGTTGAGAAGGGCAGACAGGAGAATTTAGCATACATTTAATGCACTGTGTCCATTATTATGGGCCTGATCCCCAAAGCCTATTGAAGAAAGAGAAACTTCAGTGACTTTGGAACGGCTCCAAATCATTTCCCTAAAGAAGATGTTTGAGCTTTGCTTACTCTTAGCTAGCACAGTAAAGCATAGTAATCATAGTTTTATATGCTACCTTAGATGTACATGGTGCAGTGCAAACAAATAATTAGATAAGGTCCCTGCTCTCTACAAATCTCACAGTCTAATTAGGATGACTTCAGTATGAATGATTAGAATCCTGCTAGTGGGAGAAGACAGGGTCACAGGAACTACATGAGTGAAAGTTGCATGAAAAAGGGGGCTTTAAAAAATATTGAAAAGAGAGGCAGGGTGGTAGAGCAACTGCCTTGAGATTGTTATTGAGGATAGGCTTCTGGGATTTTCTCTCGTGATTTTTTTGGGGGGAAACAGTCTGCTAAATACTATCCTCTTTAGCCTACTCATCCCAATTTCACACTGCCTGAAATTCTAGCTCCCTTAAAGTCGACGGGAGAATTGCAGCTGACTTCAATAGAGTCTTCACTCAATGTATGTAGGAACCTTCA
The DNA here is from genome assembly GCF_000455745.1 of Alligator sinensis. Classification (NCBI taxonomy): domain Eukaryota; kingdom Metazoa; phylum Chordata; order Crocodylia; family Alligatoridae; genus Alligator; species Alligator sinensis. The sequence continues at coordinate 686,877 of NW_005842248.1, forward strand.
TGTCTATGATGCTGGTGGTGTTCCAGACACACAAGAAACTTACATCTTCCCATGAGGTAGAGTCATTCCATACTGGGGGATAAAGAGAGGGAAGAAAAGGTAATTGTCTCCCAAGGACAGTGGTGCAAACTACACTGAAAAAGAGTAGCATGGAATCTTCAGTTTCTTTGCAGAAAAGATGATATGTCACCTCAAAGATAGCATATGTTCCTCTTTCTGTCACCTTTAGGATTATTTTACCCTTTCAGAATTCAAGTGGATGGTCATAAAACAGGGAGCCACATCATCAAGCCTGCGGACTACATGCAGTCAGCTAGGGCAGAGGTCAACAATTTTTTGTTGTGATACGCTGGTGCTTGTGGCACAGCACCTACCTCTGTCTGCAAATCTCTGCATCCCTCAGTGATCAGCAGACCCTGTAGAGGGAATAGGTGGAATAAGTCAGGCAATACGACTGTGGAGATGCTTCCTTTGTAGCATGCTTCTGATTCCCTGAGTTACCATGGGATAGATCCAGCCCAAGAGTTGTACGATGCCCATCTCTGTTATAGGGCCATCGCAGTGGCTTGCCATAATACCTTATTACACCACTTTGTTAAATGGAAAAAGATTTGAAAAGGAAAACAAGAAGTTTTGTGTTCTCACCGGGCAACAATTAGTTAATATGCACATGCACCTGCACGTACAGTCTATTTTTCCATTGAAAAATATACTCTAGGCTTACATCAGTTCATGGGGTATCTCACTAATAATGGCAGCTCTCTACTGGAAAGCTTACCTTGCAAATGGCCCTTAGTAAAATTTGAGTTGCGCATCCATGTCCTAAGGTAATGAGGAAAACATTTCATGCCTGAGCCACAGACTTGCAAAAGTGTTTGTCTGAGTCAAGTATTCATAGTCAGATTTTTTTTTAGAAAAGAATCAATATACTAAATACACTAAGGAGTAAATGGACTAAGAACATTTTAATATATCCCCAGCATGATATATAATGTAAAGCTTATATAGTGTAGAGTTTCCCAAAATGTGAAAGTTACAAAATTTGAAAAAATATGGGAAATGAATAAAATAAAAATAAAGGTCTATAGAAAAGCATTATGCAATACAGTGCATGTATGCATACCACCTTAAGCAAGCTGGTAGGCGGTGCTGGGCTTCTGTCCACCATGAGACTTCATGCAAAGCAGATCTCTGCCTGATTGTCACCTGGCATGCTAACGCCACTTACTTAGAACAAACTGTGCGCATGCCTTGACCTACTTCTTTGCAGCATAATGAACACTCAAATTGCATTTGGAGGGAAAGGCATAGTGTTAGAAGGAGATTTCTGGTGGGTTTTGCCTGTTGTTCCTCACGGCTCATTTGCATCTGTATGTGAGAACTGTCTTAAAACAATGCCAATGTGGAGACATTTTAAAATAGTGAAACATAACCATAATATGAGAACAATGAATGGAGCAGGTGAATTTGCTGGTTGTCTCAAGAGGATCTGAGACAGGACCAAGTCTACACATGGAGATTGTTCTGATTGTGAAGAACTGCATTTTGTAAGAAAACAACTTAACTGAGTGGGTCTATGGTAGTGACTTAAGTGTACATAGTGTAGCTAATGAACATAGTAACAAAGATATATGATTTCTGACCGAGTTTCTCAGCAGTTTGTCACTAAGCAGTTTGCCTCCCCCAAGGCTCACATGGAAGGTGGGAATGCTTGTGATTCTCTTGTGAAATATGAATCAGAAAATTGGCTTAATTCATGGTATGAGGCATTGTAAAAAGACTTTACAACAACACTATAGACTCAGAAATGATAACAGGAGAGGTTACTGGAAGAGGTGTTCTTTTGCCAAGAGTAATATTATGTCCAACAGACACAGATAAAGGTATAGTGAGCTCCTTCAGTGCCTAGGACATGGTGTGTTGTGGGTATTTTGATGACTGGAGACCGTGGGGAGTGATAGGAAGGGGAGATGGAGTGAAGTCTTGCCTGCCTCTGGCTCTCTGAATGCTGAAGGCAGCTGCTACTGGTGCTACTGATGTTGTAGCAGTATCCGCCTGAGTTGCAGCAGTCCTGTGGTATTGGGCTCCCTGGGAGCTGCCCCTGGTGTTGTGTTGACTTCTGCTCACCTTCCCCTCAGATGCAGGGGATAGGGTGCAGGGCTTTGTCTGTGGTGGCAAAAGCTCCCAGAGTTAAGGTACCATTCTGCTCAGCCCCCTTAGCCCTGCTTCCCCCAGTTATGTTACAACACTGTCTTTTAAGATGCACAGGAAGAAATTTCCTATCAGAGCAGCTTTTACAATGACTATCAGCAAAAGCCAAGTGGGATGGACTGTGGGTTTTATTGTGATATTTCTGTGTTAACATTTTTTATAATATTGGTTACTCAGTTTACCTCATTTTCCTGTGCTTAGGAATGAAGGATTAATTGCCAGGGCTAGATATGTACAGAATGAGATGAAGTGGACTCTTAGCATCAAAAGTCTTGAATGGCTTTGTTGACGTACCAATCCAAGAGGTGTCCCTAGGAGATGACATGATAAAGGGACAGTGGGCTGGAGAGGAGGCAGCCTGTCAGGTTCTGGCCAGAAGAGTTGGGAGACCAAGACAAATAGAGAAACTTTAGGGAAGGGGTACAGCTGTGTATCTTTGGGGTGCTCAGGGCTGTGTATGCTAGATTGCTCTTGGCCTGCCCCAACAGGAGGGGAAGCCCTTCTCTCAGGAGCAGAACTGGATGCTACCTTCTTGAGTCAGGCCCAGGAAGACCCAGGAAAAGTGAAGTACCAAAAGGCCAGGATCTTTAGAGTTAGGAACCTGGGCTACCCTCCTGCAGTAGAAACCATGCCTGGGCTTGCTTTAGCAGATGCTCCCAGAGGCCAGAAAAGACCATGGTAGTCTTGGGGAAAGCTCCCTTTGGAGGGCATTCTCTGACACCAAGGTCAAACACTTGGTAGAGTAGATGTTTACCTATGATAGCCGGTGTTTGGACATGGCCAGCTATACTGTGAAGTGTCAAGAGTGAAATCATTTGACAGTTTTGAAATGCAAATTAGGATCAGGAATAATACCAAGCTTGGAAGGCATTTACATGAAAAATGTGGTATTCTGCAAAATCCTCCAATGAAATTCATAATTATAATATGCCCCTGTCAAGATCACATGCTGTTTTTCTCGTCTTCATGACTTGCAAAATGATTGAACCTACTTACGTTTATTTAAATGATGCCCTTCTGAAGGTATTCGGAGTTCAAAAAGTGATTCCAAAAGGTAAGTGGACTTTTTTGTTATATTTTAATGCCAGTTTCATCCTACGATTCTGTAGAAATATTTTGAAATAAACAACTTTAGATCTCTCAATCATCTGTATGATAAGGTTGAAAAGAGTTGAAAGGCTGTTACAGACCAGGCCAAATTTTTAGCTAGAAGTGATATATTCTGCTTTATTGAAGATTTCAAAGTTTTGGACAGAAACCTTATGCAAATTTGACATGTAATTTGGCTGAAGATTAAGAGGAAAAACAAGAGAGAGACAAACCTTAAAAGGAAAAACTGGCACAGTGGAAGGAAGAAGAGGAGAAGTTGGGAAAACGAATGAAGTGAGCTTGAGTTGATGATAAACGTTGTGAGATATTTGATTTACAACCTGAAGCACTTTTTAACTTTAAGTCTTCCAAAAGCTTGCGAAGAAATTCTGTACAAAGAGTTATTTGGGAAAGAATCTTATTTATAAAGCAAACATGCAACCACAATAAATGTTTTTAGAGAAATCTCACCAGGTACCCACTTGTTTGTATGATATTAATGTTTGAGGTCTGATTGTATTAGAGTACTAGCAATTTGTCATTTTACCTTTATTTGATGATTTATTTACTAGATTCATTTAATTTTCCAGCCATGCTTTTTCTGAGATGTTATCATTTTAATTACTTCTATATCTTGTGCTGTTAAGCTTTGAACATATATACGATGAAGTTTTTTTTACATCACAGCAGAAAACAAACATTTTTAATTTATCAAAGGCCTCCTTTCATTTTGTGCCTGCATTTTGTTTTCTTTATAAATAATTTTTAAGTACAGTTTTAAAAATATCAACAAATCCTCCATGACATTTTTTTATGATCAGCAATATATGCAGTCTGTCAGATCAAAAGTTTTGCTGAATTTCTTATATGAACTGTGAAAACTCTCAATCCAAATACTGAAGAAAATTATATTAGAGGTTTTTCTTCTATTGTTTCCAGTTTGCCTTTCATAAACCCACAAACCATTCCTTACACAGTGTAGGCCTGATCCCACTTCTGTTGAATTTAATGGGTATCTATATGATCTCAGTGGGAACGACTAATAGGCATATATAAAGAAACATCACTATCATACAGCTTTCCTTCCATAGTAGAATGCGATAAGTAGCTTCTTAACCGTCAAAATAAGTAGGGCTTGCAGGAACCAGTTTTTCTATCAGAATGAATTAGGATTTATTCTATTATTTTTGCATTGAAAATTTGCTAGAAGAAGAATGTCTTAAATTCAATCAGTTTATCTCTTATTGTCCTCTTATTTTTTCAGAAAAATTACAGCATACTCACTAGTATTTAATAACCTGACACACAATAATTGGGGCACTGTCAGAACCCCATTTCCTATCATATCTTGCAGGTTTGTAATATTTTTCAAAGTAAAAGTGGGAACTTGATGAAGAGGATGGGTAGAAAAGGGGGAGGGTAACAGGGAAGTGCTTAATTGTTAAATAAATCAAGTTGTAGCCAGACCATTGTGGTAAAAAAGGAAAGGATTTTTCCTTCCCTAACTCTTTGACTTATCAAAATGAAAAAAATGGGGGTTTTTCATAGTATGGAACAGAGTAGGAGAAAACTGTATTTATCTGACTATTGCCTTCTTGCTGTTCTCTCTGGATCGCTACCTTGCCCTCTCAAATCTAGCTCTCAACCTTCTCTCTCCTCATTGGTCTGACTCAGTATGGCACTGTTTATGTTCTTAAGTTAAAATACTACTGAGTACCTATGTGTATTGTTAGATTTTTGACAATCTGGCCTATTGTGCCTGATCTGGGAGCAGCAGCAGTTCCTCAATTTGAGGATGATCTCTATCATGGCTTATTGATGGATCTTGAGGTGACTTAAGTGTCCAATCCTTGAGCCAAAGATCTATTTGCAGAAGTTACAGGTCTTTCTGCAGGGGAGAGTAGGCTGTAAGCTGGGATTTCTCTTTTCCTTCTTCCACTCTTTCTTCTCTGCTTTGAGGGTGAGACACTTTACCTCAAAGTGTGCTGCCACTTGGTTGAGGAGTCAGTCAGTAGCCAACTCCTCAAAGCTCATGATGTTGGCATTTGTTTTCTTGAGGTATGACTTTAATATGTCGTTGTAGCATTTTCTTCTGCTGCCACGAGATCTCAGGCTGCAACTAAACTGAAAGTTGAGCACTTGTTTTGGGAATCAAGTGTCAGGTGTCTGCACGCAATGTCCAGCCAAGCAAAGTTGGTGATTGAGGATCACTGACTCAATCATGGTAATATTGGTTCTAGCAAGGATACTAGTGTTTTTGCAGTGATCTTTCCATTTGATGCAGAGGATTTTCCAGAGGTATCAATAGTAATGCCTCTCCAGGATCTTGAGATGACAATGATAGGTCACATATTTCACATCCATAGATGAGAGGGGATGATGACTGCGTTGTACATCCAGATCATGTTGTCTTTCTGGAGATTGAAATAAATAAAAACATGCCAAATCAGTCTCCTGAAGGAGATGCGTTCACACTAGATCCTGTGCTGGATCTTTTCATAAACGTTTGTTCTCTGAGAGGGGTGGTTACTGAGGCAAGGGATGTGCTTGACTACCACCAGAGTCTTTCTCTCAATAGTAATTTGAGAAGGGGGTCATATTCATGGGCTGGATCAGGCTGATCGAGCAATTTCATCTTTTTGGTATTGAGAGAGAGTCCCAAGTTCAGTAAGCTTCTGCAGAGATTCAGTATAGTCTGGAGACTTTTCTCAGTGTGAACAAGGATGGCACAGTCAGTGTATTGAAGATGGATGATTGTTTTGAATACTTTGGTTTTTGAGTGAAAATGTTCCAGATTAAAAAACCCTCCATCCATTTGGCATTCAGCATCATTTGTGGAAGGGAGGTGGTCCTTAATGAGAACCAGGGTGATGTTCAAAAAAATGGAGAGCAGAACTGGGGAGATGACATGGTTTTTGTAGCACATCCAAAATATACAAGTCATTTTGTGTTATAAAGTGTGGTCTGGTTTCATGTTGCTGTGTATCATGTTTGTGCTGTATATTGTGCCTCCTCTAGGACTGGAAGAAGACCCCCTCCCACCCTCTTCATTATGTCTAGACCATTGTCTTAAGTTTTTTCTTCAGAACCTGTAAAACCAGTTTAGTGACTGTGGCCAGATCTAGGAGTGCTGACCACCTTTGAATTGATTGGTCTGCATTAGTAGTGTTCTGATGATGCTGTTTCTTGATTGGGATCCTGTGATGAGGTCACAAAAGTTATTTAAGGTTCAGGCCACCTGGACTGGGTGGGGTCTCTGTTTTTTTCCCCTGGGTCCCTTCTGCAGAGGGGAGGGGAAAATGCTAGAATGCTTGCTGGAGTCTGAGGCCAGGTGGTACAGAGAATCAGGGTTTTGAGTCAAGTAGCCATGTGGGGTTTGAACTGGAAGTCCAGGGCAGGAGCTGGTAGCAGACCCTCACAGCCACTCAGGCAGGAGCAGAGATAGGTGTTCCACAGCAGCTTGCAGATTTGCATCAATGGAAATCCAGGGCAGGAGGAGTGATTGGCACTGCCCAGAAGGTCAGTGGAGTTGCATCAACTTACTGAAGGGCACTTCACAACGTGGAGGGAAATGGCACCCCTAGTGGACAGCAATGGCAAGGGAGACAATTCACCCACATTTCCAGGAACTAACCTCTTTTAGGTTGAGACTCCTCCACTGTTGGACTGCCAAGCCTGGGGTCGAAGGCTCCCCAATAGGGGTTATACAGGTTACACTTTGAACTGGGACAGTGTTTTGTTTTTTTTCTTGACCATATTTTATATTCTGGTGTTTGCCTCTGTAATAAATCAGGGGTTTGTTCTCATATTGCTTGGGAGGGTGGGGTTGTTGGTTTTATTGGACATGTTAGTGATTCATTCATTCATTCGCTTCTCGGCCTTTTATAGGCTAAAATCAAGTGTTTCCCAGGTGATCTGGGCAGGGCCTCGAGGCAAGGTGAAATATATTTAGTACCCCAAAATTGAACCTGGCCCTTGTTGCTGCTGACAGGTGTTTAGTAGAAGGGTTACATTCTCTTGCTTGACCCCAGTTTGGATGACCAATGGATCCATGTCCAATATGCTACAAAGAACAGTCAGTCATTTGAAGTCAGTCAGAGAAGAGCCACGTGCATGATCAGAGGTCAGGGAAGCAGACCCTACGATGACAGGCTGAGAGCCCTGGGGCTCTTTAGCCTGGAAAAGCGCAGGCTCAGGGGTGATCTGATGGCCACCTATAAGTTTATCAGGGGTGACCACCAGTATCTGGGGGAACGTTTGTTCACCAGAGCGCCCCAAGGGATGACGACTAGGTTGAATGGTCATAACCTACTACAAGACTGTTTCAGGCTGGACATAAGGAAGAATTTCTTTACTGTCCGCGCCCCCAAGGTCTGGAACAGCCTGCCACCGGAGGTGGTTCAAGCGCCTACATTGAACGCCTTCAAGAGCAAACTGGATGCTTATCTTGCTGGGATCCTATGACCCCAGCTGACTTCCTGCCCTTTGGGCAGGGGGCTGGACTCGATGATCTTCCGAGGTCCCTTCCAGCCCTAATGTCTATGAAATCTATGAAATTTGGTTGTGTAGAAGCCTCAGAACACTGATGCACTTTTCACGGCATCCAAATCTGGCCTGTACTTTCCACAAGGCTTCATGATTGTTAGAATTAAAGGCCTTAGTAAGGTCAGTGAAGATCATATACCGGTCCTGACTTTGTTCCTGACACTTTTCTTGGACATGACAGGCAACAAAGATCATGTCATTTGCCCCAAAGGATAGTCTGAAACCACACTGAGATCCAGCAGGACTTCCTCAGTAAGAGTACAAGACAGTTCAGGAAGATGCAACAAAAATGGTGAGGGGACTAGGGGACATGACTTATGAGGAAAGACTGAGGGAACTTGGCTTATTTAGTCTAGAGAAGAGGAGACTGAAAGGGGACTTAATAGCGGCCTTCCACTACCTGAAGGGAGGTTCCAAAGAAGATGGAGCTACACTGTTCTCAGTGGTGGCAGATGACAGAACAAGGAGCAATGGTCTCAAGTTGCAGCCAGGGAAGTTTAGGTTAGATATTAGGAAGAATTTTCTCACTAGGAGGTTAGTAAAACACTGGAACAGGTTACCCAAAGAGGTGGTGGAAATTCCATCCTTGGGGGTTTTCAAAACCCAGCTATACAAAGCTTTGGCTGGGATGATCTAGTTGGGGATGGTCCTGCTTTGAGCAGGGGGTTGGATTAGATAACCTGCTGAGGCCCCTTCCAACCTTAACTTTCCATGATTCTATGATGTGGGCAAAGATTTTCCCTACTGTGGAAAGGAGGGCAATACTTTGATAATTCCCACTGCATCTGTCTGGTCTTGTATAGGCGCTCTCTAGCGACCTTAGAGTGCACACCCAGCTCTGGCCGCAGGGTGTGTCCCTGAGACTTGTGTGTTGAGTCATATTCACCTCAGAGGGAGGCCCCAAAACTCACCTGCCATGACTTGTTCTTCCTTTCTTTAGTGGTGGGGCTCTCCCTCATGGAACCTCGCAGGCTGGGTAATGCCCTTTGTGGGTGTTCTTGGGGCTCCACCTTCCCTACCCCCCAGCCATACACCAGCCCTCAGGACAACCAGGTGATGGACTGTTGGCCTGTCCCCTTGGTGTTCGCTCCTGCTTTTCATCCCTACTTGCCCGTCCCTCGATGCCTCTTTACCCCAGGTGACTACGGGGTGCGGGACCATCCTCACCTCAGCATCTGCTTTCCTCTTTGAGGCATCACAAAGCACTGCGTTGACTGCGTTCTTCCTCTTGACCCAGGAGGGGCATTTGGAGATGCCTTCCCCAGTCCGGGCTCCGTGTGCCTTTCAAAATGATAAAATAAGAGAAAGAAGAAGAAAAGAACAGTTGGGGTACGGGCCTCAGCCCACCCCACTCATGGATCTGGCATCTGTGGTTCTCGGGATCCCTTGACGCCGTCCTCCTTGACCTGGCTGCCCTGCTGAGCTGGGCGGTATTCCTTTTAGGGGAGCTAGGAGCCTTCCTGTGGGTCCCCATCTGGCCCCCTGCCAAGCTGACAACCCTGGCACTGAGCAGCCCGGGGAGTAGCTTTGCCTTCTGGCTCCAGCTTTGCTGCCCTGTCCCTGTTTCTCTGCTGCTGGCTTTTAAATCAGCTGGGAGGTGGTTTTTGATGTCATCTACTGACGCCACTCCCAGCCAAAAATAAAAGTGGCTGATGAACTGCGCCAGTGGCTTTTCTCAGCGCAGTTTGGCTTTTCCTAAAAGCGGTAAGTGAGCCCTCTCTTCAGGGCTTTTTGTTCCTTCCTTCCAGCAGCTCAGCCCTGCCTCAGGCCCCGCTATAAGAGAATGCTCCGGGGCCTCTATTTGTGTCCCCCTGGGACACCCACACATAGACTTATCTCCTATCTTAAAGGTAGTCACAATGTTGGCATTCTCCAGGTCCCCAGCGATCTCTTCACTGTTCCGAATTTAAAGAATAAATTAATGGAGTCTCAGTACAAGTTTCTCAATGCCAGCCTTATAGATTCCCGCAAGTATGCCTTCTGGTCCATTTGAGTTTTGGCCTTGGTTTCCTTAATGACACACCAGACTTCTTTAAGAAGAGGAGGGTTGGTGAGGGGATCCCCTTTCAGGGTGTTGGGGGATGGACTTGATGGAGGCATCCATTATAGTCAACTCATGGTACAGGAGTCCCTCAAAGTCCTCTTTCCATCTACCTTGGATAGATTCATTGCCTTTGAGGAGTATGAAACCATTGTGCAATCACAGGAAAGTAGGGCTGTAGGAGGTTGGCTAGTAGATGAAATTTGCTGACTTGAAGAAACTATGCATGTCATGTTTATCTTCATAAAGCAGAATACCTTGTCACTATTTTTTGATTTCCTGGATCTTTCTTTGAACTTCAGCTTTGAGGAGGTGATATGTCTCCTTCTTTTGCTGAGATAACATGCTATCTTGCCACACAGAATGACCCCTTCTCTTCTGGTTGAGGAGGGCTTGGCTATACCACCCATCAACACTAGGACTGGTTGGACAAGAGCTACATCAAAGCCCTCCTCAACCAGAAGGGAAGGGGTCATTTCATACAAAGACAATTCATCTATCCAAGGCATCCATTCATCATGGTCTCTAACAATAACATAGTTAAGGAGATGCCAGTGCTTAGAGTGAGTGTTTCTTTTATTTATCACTCTGTCTGAAGATGGCGTTCATGATGACAAGACTGCTCTGTGCATTTTCTCAGAAGGATGCCATTTGAGTTGGCTTTCCTTAGTCTTTCCTTCCCAATGGTACCACTCCAGAGCTCCAGGTCACGCCCAACTCTGGCATGAAGTCACCAAGAAGAATGATCTTGTCCTAGTTGGGAGTATTAGTCAGAACATGGTCAAGATTGGAGTAGAATTGTTTTTGACATCATCACCAGTACCAAATGTCAGGTCATATGCACTGATGGCAGTGACATAGTGGTTGTTGCTGAGCCTAAGGCAGAAGGTCATAAAGATGTTCATTGGTGCCTATGGGGAGCTCCATAAGTTGACTAACGAGCTGATTCTTGCTGGCAAAACCAACACTGTGAATGATTTCTATTCTGGGCTGGTTTCCTTTCCAGAAGAATGTGTAGCTGACTAGGTTTTAGGGTACTTTTTATAGCCCCTTCCTTATGTGGATTGTGTAGAGGAGATCCTGAATAGGACTGCTCAGTCATGGTAGCAGCTGTCAAATCTCACTCCTGTCTCAACCGAGGTGCAAGATGACCATCAAGTGACTGCTGCAGGCATGCAGATTTGTGACTGGAAAGTTCTGGATTCACTGGTCCCATTTCCATTACCACTGCTCCATTGCTACAGTACTTTTGGAGGTTGGTACAGGACAGTTTCCTGTTGTAGAAGCCCACATATCACTTTGTTTAATGTGAAGATGCTGATGCATAGAAACCACATGATCTTGACAAGGAGGACGTCTGGACCCAGTAGCAAGGGAGAATCCTAGATGACAGGAGACCTTAATTTTGCTGCAGCCTGCTTCTGTCTTTACAGCCATTGAGATTCTGACATCATCTTTGGCCTGATCCACTATTGAGAACTTGATGGGACTGTAATTTGTCTGAAACCTCCCCTCAGGCCGCTTTTCCATAGGTGACTCTGCCAGGAGTGCAAGACTCTGGATGACATCGCTTGGAGGATCACTGGGGCACACAAGCCTCTTCACCACTACAAGGTCTTGGTCCATGGAGAGGTGCCTCTAAGGCTTCAGTAATCACTGGGTAGTTTTCTTATGGAGGTTAATAAAATGTCATGCTTCTGGTTGTAAGCAAAGGAGACTGCAGGGAACTGTTCTCTCTGCAGCCTTACATAGTTGACTAAGCATACGTCACGGCCCGATACTAGTCGGTCGGATCTGAGAGAAGGTTCTAGAGATTTCTGGGTTAGATCGTGGAGAAGATTTATTTAAACAACCATGTTCAACAACAGGGATGGTTACAAATAACAATAAAACATGAAATGTGACTATAACATATAATAACATCACAAACATAAACATATATCAATGGCACTTATCAGTCACAGCCACTTGCCAAGTGTGCATACTTTCTGTCCAATTAGGCTTTGTTAGCCTCTCCCAAGTTGGGCATCCTTGAGTTTGTGATTTGACTCTGGCCGGTGAGGCGTGGTCCAGTGTGATCCTCGTTGCGACCTCAGTCTCTGACTGATCGAGTTGAAGGTGATGGTCCCAGTGTTGATCTTGAACGTCTCCACTGCTGTTTGGGTGCGCTGAGACTTTTTATACTGTTGGCTGAGCCACTCAGTCTTAGGTTTTGAATCATGCCCTTATTTGGAAGACGCCATCCCTTATAGATACAAGCCTCAGAAAGTATGTAGGAGAAAATGCCTAGTCATTGATCTGCAAGACTGAGATACGGAAATTCCCATGGAATTCCCCCACAAGCATACATTTTTGGAATAAAAGAGGAGTTCTGAAGAAACTCTACATTAAACAGCGTGGAAGGCAGAGCACTGGACTTTGGATTGATGGTCTGCCATTATATAATAAATCCTATGATCCTATTATAGTTACAGATTTAGGTCTTAGTCATGCATTCCTTTCCAGGGAGTGATATTCTGTTGAAATCAGTTGAGAGAGTGATACAGACAAGCTAAAGCATCCAGTTTTAACTTCTGGCTTTATTTTAGTAATGTTTTAAACAAGATGAGAGTTCTATTAGTATAGTCAGTGGTTGATTTATTCCTTGCACCAGTTTTCATTTGCTCTCATTCTGCCAACCTTAAGCGATAGAGAATTTTTTGGGTTTCATTGTTTTAAGTTTGTTTTCCAAGCAATCCTGTTTTTGTTTTAGATTTTAAAGCTACAAACAACTGTATCAGGGAACCAGAGGCTCCTGTTAATTTAAGGGGAAAGTGTAGCAGAGCAATCTTGAGGTGTGAGCAGAAGCTAGCTGCACTGCAATAAGGAGTCAAGTGGAGGATCTCTAGGCAACCAGGAGGTAAAGGGTGCAGACAGCTGGACAGGCTGCAGCAGAGGAGGGTAGGCTGGCCATTAGGCAAAATGGGGAACCTCTGCATGTGGCTGGGAAGCCACATGACTGAAGGGGTAGTATGTTGGGACATATAAGCCCAGTGTGTGAAGCAAAGTAAGCAGTCTGGCCTTGAATGCTATAGGGAGAGGCATGGGCAACTGGTGCTGCTTTAGTCTGGAGGGGGGGCACGTGCCCCCCTGTGGCCAGTCCTACTGACTGTGGGGGGAGGTGTCCCCTGCGGCGGATCCTGCCATTGTGGTGGGGCGGGGAAATGTCCCTGTGAGGCTGATCTCGCTACCCGTGGGCATCCCCATAGCTGATCCCTGTGCCGATCACTACACCCACTTCTGGGAGTGGCTGAAGCTGTGGCTGCTTCTGGGAGCAGCTGCAGTGATAGGCCAGTGCTTGCAGGGGGGGCAGGGGCACTCCTGCCTGCCCCCTGCCCATTGCCTGAGCAGCGAGCACGGCAGGTCAGGGGATGCACTGGTGCTCTCAGGGGGTGCACGTGCACCCCTGTGCTCCCCCTATATATTGCCACTGGGGAGAGGAGCTGCGGGAAGCAGGCCCAAGCATACCTAAGAGAGATCTAAGGGGGAAAAGTGGCTTGGTGTGGCATTGACCTATATGGGAGTGAATCTTAGTTGGGAAGTGTTTTGCTTGTATTTATGTTGTGTTTAAGTTTGAAACTATAGGACTGAGTTGTGACTATGGGGGTGGCATGGAGGCCACAGGGGTGCCTGGGGGACACCCAGGAAAGGTTGGGATCCCAGGGGTCTGGGAAGAGTGAAAGCAGCTCTGCTTGGGTCAGGGACTCCGTGGCACTGCCATAGAGAGGGGGCCATGGACCTGGAGCATGAGAGCGCAGGACAGGGCTAGGGGTCCAGAGGATAAGATAGGTCCAGGGCAAGCAAGTGTGAGAGAGGACTGGGACCCAGGAGCTCAGGTCTGGGGCAGCGGACTTGGGCTGTGGGGCTCAGTCAGAGTAAAAGGGTGAAGACCAGGAAGGCCAAAACCCAAATAAAGTTTTGAGGCCTGAGGGAACAAGGGCTATGTTGGGCCCAGGGTCCCCCCTCTGAATAGATACCGAAAAACACCTGAGAGGCATGGGCATGGCTATGGGGGTGGCAGGAGACTATGATTATAGCCCATAAGGCAGCTTGTGCCCTGAGGCACTGTTAGGGCCAGGAAGGCCATAATTTAATGCCTGAGGGGCATGATTGGTGGTAGTTGGGCACAGGAAGTAATAGCAAACTGAGGTGAACTGAGGCTCACTTGGCCACTCTGAGCCAGTCTCCCTAAGCACTGTGAGATTCATCAAAGTGTAGCAGGTGAGGTAGAAAAGAGAGGGTACCCTGAGAAGCCAAAATCTAGCAGGAATACCTTGGGTACTGGGGGGCATTACTGCTGGCCTTGGGGCCAGGTCCTGCTATAGTATTTAAAAGATCATTTTAGAAAAATGTTGCCAACCCCTGGGTATAAATCATTGAAATAAGGGGGACAAATTTCAAACTATTAAAATCTCTAACTGTTTCTACAGGACAATACTTCTGGGTTGGTTTCTCAAGTGTCTCTAGCCTACCAAATTAGAAACTATAGAAAATACTAAGGGTGAAAAATGTGATCAGTCCCTGTTTTTTTTGGTTCTAGTTAGTGTAGAATTTTTGTTCCCAAGTCTATTTTCTGAAGGTGTTCTGTAGATTTCCTTTGAGCACAAGGATTGTGAGATAAGAGACTAAACAGAGACACTGATTTTTGCAGTTTATTACACTCTACCTGTGATTCCTGGTAATCTCTCTACACTCCAGAGGTGATAATGACCCTCTTAACTCTTGAATGGTATTTCTCTTACATTGATCAAGTTATCCTTGTTCCTGAAATTATGCTTGTCTTATGTATGATAATGTCCCTTTGCTGCTTTTTTCTGGTCCTCCTCCATTCCTTTAAGCAGAGTGTATTTTTAAATGAAGATTTATACACATGCCATTGTTCTAACTGCTACTTAAGTCAAACCTATGCCTGCTTCTTTCCCAAAACTGAGGAGAGGTACCTGGTGTCCTAAAGCTTGTTTAAGATCTCTTCCAACTCTACAGTTGGCTCAGTGTAAGATACCATCTCCACAAAATCCTTGCCTTGCATATTTCCTGGATCATCATGACTACAACATCACTTTAACAATACCCCAAATTAGACAAGGAGTATTTTTGGATGAAATTAAATCATACTTGTTGTGATTTTGCTGCTGTCTTCCCTGGTAGAAATGATTCCACAAGATCCAACATCAATTCCTTACATGTTTCATAATTTATGAAAAATAGAAAAGTGTTAGATTGGTCTATATGGAAGCCATCTGAAGCACTGTATATCATTCATATTGTAGTATATAAGTCCTAGCTCCGTTCACTATAAAGCCATGTTGTTGATTAGATTGCTGCCCTAGTTCCCTCAGTTTTGATGCAAGACCTAGTTATTAGCCCTGCAATAACTGTTTGTTTCAACATCCATTTCACCATTT
This sequence comes from Alligator sinensis, assembly GCF_000455745.1. Taxonomy (NCBI): domain Eukaryota; kingdom Metazoa; phylum Chordata; order Crocodylia; family Alligatoridae; genus Alligator; species Alligator sinensis. The sequence goes on from NW_005842248.1 coordinate 702,207, forward strand.
TGCAGGGACGGTGTATGGTTTTATCATTTTGTTTAGTTTTGAAGCACTGTCTCATTTTGTTTTGTTGAAACTGTTTCTCAGTTTTGACGCGTTTTGATATTTTGCCCATAGGCTATAATGGGGAATCATGAAAATGCCTAAAACTTTGTAATTTCTTGCCTGATTTGGATGAAAATTGCAAGGATGGTAGCCCCTTCTAAGGGCATGAAGCCTACCAAGTTTCAAGGAGATAAGTGCAGAGGGGTATAGGAAACTACACCTCAAACTGTTCAAAGCATAACTCCTGACACTTGGCAGCAGTGGCAGCCTCCTCTCATCTGGTGAACAGATCCAGGGACCCTCACCCCCAGGTCTGTGTGGGGCTGTGCTGGACTCCTCCCATGGGTGCGGGCCTCCGGATCTGTGTGCCGGCTGAGAGGAGACTGCTGCCTGGGATCAGTGCTGGGTGCAGCCCATGCCCACTGTAGCTCATTGCTGCTGGCGCCATCTCAGGTGGCAGCAGCAGCCTCCTGTCATCTGGCGCACAGATCTGGGGGCTCACACCCTGAGGAGGAGTCTGGCACAGCCCAGCAGCTCTCCTGGGGGTGCAAGCCTGTGGATCTGTGCCCTGGATGAGAGAAGGCTGCCTCTGCCACCTGGGACTGGTGCTGGTCATAGCCCTCACCCAGCAACTTGGAAGATTGCTGCTGCCAGCATTCCAGGTGGCAGCAACAGCCTCCTGTTATCCAGGGCATAGATCCAGGGACTTGCATCCCTGGGAGGAGTCTGGAACAGCCTGGCAGACCTCCCAGGGGTGCAAGCCCCTGGATCTATGATCTGGATGACAGGAGGCTGCTTCTGCCATGTGGGACCAGTGCTGGGCATGGGCTGCGCCCAGCACCGGAGAAGTTTTCTGGCTGCTGCTGGTCCCAGGTGGCAGCAGCAGCCTCCTGTCATCTGGCGCACAGATCCAGGGGCTTCCCCAGACTCCTCCTGGGGGTGTGAGCCCCTGGATGTGCGTGGGATGGGAGGAGGCTGCTGATGGGAGGAGGCTCTTCCATGGGAGTAGCTTGTGCCCAGTGCCAGGGAAGATAGCTGCTGCCGCTGTCCCAGGTGGTAATGGCAACCTCCTCTCATTTGGCGCACAGATCCAGGGGCTTACACCCCTGGGAGGAGTCCAGCACAGCCCAGTAGCCCTCCCAAGGATGTGAGCTCCCAGATGAGAGGAGGTTGCCTCTGCCACCTGGGACTGGTACTGGATGCAGCCCTTGCCCAGCGCCTTGGAAGATTGCTGCTGTTGCCATCCCATTACTGCTGCCTCCTCTCATCTGGTGCACAAATCCAGGGGCTCGTACCCCCAGGAGGAATCAGGCACAGCCCAGCAGCCCTTCCAGGAGTACAAGCCCCTGGATCTGTACCCTGAATGAGAGGAGGCTGCCTCTGTCACCTGGGACCAGCAGTGGGGAAGATTTCTGCTGCCACTGGTCCCAGGCAGCTGCCTCTCATCCAGCGCGTAGCTCCTGAGGCTTGCACCCCCAGTAGGAGTCTGGCACATCCCAGCAGCCCTCCTGGGGGTACGAGCCCCTGGATCTGCACCCCAGATGAAAGGAGGCTGCCTCTGCCACCTGGGACTGGCGCTGTGAGCAGCCCGCACCCAGTGCTGGGGAAGATTGCTGTTGCTGCTGGTCCCAGGTGGCAGCATCAACCTCCTCTCATCTGGTGCACACATCTGGGGGCTCACACCCCCAGGAGGAGTCCAGTACAACCCCACATCCCTCCCAGGGGTGCAGGCCCCTGGATCTACATGCTGGATGACAGGATTCTGCTGCTGCTGCCTGGGACCAGCGCTGAAGCCAAGTAAGCCTGGCTTTGAAACTTTTGAAATGTTTTGAGTGCCCTCATTTTGTTTCAAAGCTGTTTTGAAGCCTTTTCTTTCATTTCAATTTTGCTCAAAACACATTGAAACAGCTTTAAACACCCAGTGAAATTTCACACAGCCCTAGTGGCTACCAACCGGACTTCCTGCTTGGGTGGGGGGGGGTGGAGCTGGAAGTGGTGCATCCTGGGATATGCTGGAGGACTGCAAATTGCTTGTTTAATTTCCACGATACAGACTGAACTTACTATAACAAGAGTTAGGTAGTAGAGTTAACTCTGGTCTGAAGTGGTGCAACTCTGAGATATTCAGAGGGCACTTAACTCGAGATAATGAACTTCAACATGTAGACACTTGTATTTTAAGTGTCCTTAGTATGGTCTAAGTGTACCATGTAACTTTACCCTTAAGGAATATAAAGAAGTAGAGATGAAAGAACTGGTCCTAGAGGTAAAAAAGTCTATGCAGATAATATGATGCTACAGTTTCATGCTCATGCTGCTAGGAAATAACTGCTCTAGATAGAATAACCCAGGAATTGTACACATTGAACACATTCTTTTAATGCCTATGTCAGACTTCATTAGCTCATGACAGAAAGCCAGATCAGTTCCTACAGCATTTATAAGCAACTGCTGCCACAAGAAAGATAATATTGGCACAGCTTTTCAATTGTGTAAGAACCGGAGGTATTTATTTCACACTTCCATCCTTCATTTGTGTCTTGTATATAAAATGCTGACTCGAGCCATTTTTAAAAGCTAATTATATAACAGGGATTTCAGCAACTAGCACTGAAGTACTTAAAATGGATATGAACTTTTAAAAACTCTTGATGTGACAGCTGCAGTAATAATCTTCATTGTTAAATGTAGCTAGACTTTCATCTGTCATGTATCCTCAAAGATGCCTGTTTTATTTTTCAAATGCTTTGTTCCTTTCATGACCTTGCAACAATATTTATTTATTACATGCTTTTAGCACTCAGGAACTGTACAATAAAACCACATGCTCTTGAGTACATATTTTGTGTGCATAGTTTAATAGAATGATTTCCTACTGGGAAAGTTAAACAGCTTTTAGTTTTTTCCTCTTTCCTTTTTCTTACCTGAAATATGATGGACCACAGGCTTCCTGAATGCTACTGTGTCAAATTAAGTCTGACCTTTCCTAATTGGGATTCCAATCAGTTGGAAACTGTGGAAAATAGGTAGTACTTGTGCCTTAACTCTAGAGTTGAAGTTCCGTGCCTTTCAGCATGTCTCTAAGGATATTTTCTGTCACAATATACTGGTTTGGCTTAGGACTCACGGACAGTCTGACTTTTCTGAATGTTGCACTTTGTCTATTGTCAGTAATCAGTAGGGTGACTTTCTACAATTTAACTCCTTTGTCCCCAATACAATCACAAGGATCTAACTCTAGTTTCTCACTGAAGCGTGTGGGATTTATGCATGTATCTAACATTAATATTCATGCTGTGCTAAAATAATTAGCTTTGCATATAATGGATGATCGTGGGGTAAACATTGACTAACAAGTCCTATATATATTTCACTTAATTACATATGGGTGAAGAAACAACTGCATGGTCTCCAATTTAAAAGTCAATCATTCAAATGTAAAACATACTGATGACTATAGTGATGCACTGCGGTATCTCAGATACCACTGTGAGTAACACTGACTCTATCCTACTGTTCAAAATATGCCTAATTATGTTTCTTTGGTATAAGTGTGTTGGTATCTGATCTCGCGTATACTGGTATTGACTCTGATTTTACAGTAGGATCCAGTGCCATTGTGTATTTGTAGAACAGCCAAGACACTGAGGCCACATATAAATATCACTAGAACTTTTCTAGTGGAAATTGGGAACTGAGTTAATATCTTAAAGATATTCTCCGTACTCAGCACAAAGTGATTAATCTATATAGACTGATACTGGACTAAAAGTGTAGGGTGGGGAAATGATTCTTAATCAGACTTATTTGAAAAAAATGTAACAGTGTAATGTAAAAATAAGTATTATTTATTGGCATATTTTTTGGTATATATTTGACCTAATAAAGTTTAATATTTATTCAGATGCTGCTAGATAAAATAACACTGTTTTGCTTACAGGATCACTGATCAGCTAATGACAATTGTTTTTATCAGGTAATGATTCTAACTTGTGTTTTAATTTAACTTGTCATTTGCTGTCCTGCTAGGATTGCTTTGATAAGTACAGCTTCCATCAATCATAATGAATTAGAAATGACTCTCTCTTCCTCTTGACTCCTCATGTTGATTTTGATAACAATCGGTTGTTAATTTTTTAACTTGAATTAACAAAGGCTTTGTCCTGTTCCTGGTGGACCCGTTGGGAGTTCTAGCGCAAGCAGAAACAGGTTCAATATCCTTGTTCTGGACACAACAGGTACTTGTGGGCTGATTAAGACAGAAGCAGCAAAAAAGAAAAACCTAGTTAATTAATCCTTTGAAAATGCCTGACGTGAAATTGTGCCCTCTGTCGAAATCAATAGGTGTTTAGTCATTAGCTTAAATAGATTTCATCCATTGCTGGCAATGATGTTTGAACTTAGAGATAAAAGAACAAGAAGACTGCAGTGTAGTACATTCTGTGGAAACCCACTAATTGTAGTACAATAGGGTACATACAGATATTGCATTGAGATCATCCTAACCAGGGTTAGGTTGGTCTCAATGCCCAATCATACAGGCCTGCAAAAGGTTTAAATTGGCCTAAAAAGGGCTTGCCCAATTTAAGTCAGTTCACCTAAGTAGACTGAGATTGGGTTAACTGGACCTAAGAAACCTGATTTTGCTAATATCTGTATGCATTTGCAGCACAGCCTGGGAGATACTTGCCCTAGCCTGGGCTGTGCTATTCTCACCCCTCTGACCCTGATGGGGCTGACCCCCAGTTCCTACCTGCCTGCCCCGACTGGAAAATTTCCCTCCTCCCCGTGGATCTGCTAGCCCACCCTGATCCCACCCACCCTGAGTTATTTGCACCATTTCACCCACATGGCTCCCAGGAGTGACAAATGGCTGCATGTGCTGGTAGTGTCTAGAAGGGCTAGGCAAGCAAGATTGTGTCTCTGCAGTTTGTCCACCAGCTTCTGACTGCAAACTAAATGAACAGTAATACAAGGGGGAACATTTTTTTCAGATAGGAAACGGAGGCACAGAGAAATGAAACAACTCTCAAGAGTCAGGAACTGAGCTTTTGACTCTCAATCCAGAGTTTTGTTCTTTTTTAGGGATGTTACTTTCTCAGTGTGAAGTGTGATTTTTTTTTTTTTTTCTCCCCCCTCCCACCTTAATAAAGCATTCCCAGTAATAGTTAATTCAAGTGGAGCCCACTCTGAGATAGACTAATGAAACCATAGGTAATGCTGCTGACTGAAAAAAAAAAAATAATGACATGAAAAAATTCTTGCTACCATCTTGGAGACAGTGATAACTAAAAAATATTTTGACTGTTGGACTGTTTGATACTACCTTCCTATGTAAACCAGATAAGTAGGATTTGATGTTTAAAAGATAATTGTATTCAGCTCTGCTGGAACACACTGGCATCAACTAGGTCTCAGAACTGGAGAGCACCTGCAGCTATGTACTTGACTTACTCTCTCATTATACTTTTAAGGTTCATAAAACTAGTTTGTGTTGCAAGATTTTTCTCACTGTAATTTAAGAAGTACTATTTATTAGTGAGAATAAATGAGTGAATTCCTAGAGAAATCACTCAAGCACAATGGGTACCACTTATATACATACATCTCTATATAGAATACATATAAATATGATATATTTATCACTAGAATCTTTTTCTGCTGCTCCTTTCATAACCTTTACCCAAATTCATCCATTACCTTAACCCTCTATATCTGCCATGTTCTCTGTCACATGTCAACTCTATTGTGCCACTGAAACTCATTTTCCTGTTTTGATTCTAATTTTGAACCTGAATCTAGTCACAATAGATATGAGCTATATTTTGAATTGCTGAATGTGCTATGCTCAGATGGGTCCAAAATTAACACAATTTATTATTTCTCAATCTTTCAGACTCAGCAAGGTATGTCTCCATACTGTTACAGACGAACAATATTTTCAGCAATTACTTTTAGATTAAACTTATTGTTAGTGAATTTAAAAACACTTTCCTCATATACTTGCTGTTGTCTTGTTATATTTATGATGGAAAAGAACAGAAACATTTTTAAAACTGTAGACCCATAACTCATAATTGTCCACCGATTTCAGTATGGGACTGTACTTTAAAAAATGGCATAACTCAGTGAGCAGTTTGAACTGGACTGTACATCTTTAAAAGAAAATACATAGAAAATGAACTGTAAAGAAAACATGGCTGCTTGAAACTGTGATAGCTACCAGTATACAAGGCAAAGATTTTTAAATCTCCATCAGCCATAACAGGTTAGTTCTGATAAATTCTGGTGTACACTTTTATTTGCCTTTGTCTTGTTGGTAGATTATTTTTTTCCCTGTATTTTAATATAAAATACAAAATATGGTAAGGTAACCATCTTCATGGGGGTAACATCAGAAGACCCATTCTTATTTGTAATAGACACTGTAATAGACAATGATATTTCAATAAACCCTATAAAAAGCCTTGGAATAAAAGTAAAGGATGAGTTCAACTAGTTTCCACTGCATAGAGAAATGATGTCTATTATTTTGTATTAAACGTTAATTTTCGTAAAAAGAAGAGAGGACTGAAATACTTACACTTCAGCTTTCCCAATTTTTCTCTGGAGCAGTATCAACATACACCAATAAGTATAGTCACTAATTTAGCTGATACTTCAGACTTTGTGTAGTTCTATGTAAGAAAAAAAAAAAAAAAGATTACACAAACACATGCAATTAGTAACTTTCTTGAAACATAGTTTCACATATGCTTAGTATGAAAAGAAAATGAGTTAGTGTATAAATGAAACTCTTCTACCAGTCAGGGTCAGTTGATGTTACTGCTCCCTTGTTAGGTATTTTCCCATCCCTGGGCCCTTGTGTGTCTACCCTGCAGATCTTTTACAGATGGAGGATCTAGTTGCCACGGATCAGGGTCAAGGTCCGTCAACTAACCTTCTTGGTTTTTCCATCTTTTAAAGAGGTTCACAGGGTACACTTTCTACTCTTGCTTCTATCCAGGTCGCACAATTTAATATTCAGTGGGCCCTACCCTTCGCAATACCTCATATGGTCCTTGCCACTGGGTCAGTAGATTGCTGTTGTTACTCAGCAATAAAAGTAATACCTTATCCTGGCCCACCTGCTGAGGAGAAGACAGGGGCTGTCTATTAGAAAGATTCTTCTGGCCAGGGATCTACAAGGAGGTAGAGAGGTTTTGTGAAGCCTGCCCAGTATGTCAAAGGTCTCTCAGGTACCACCCAAATGAGCACCCTTAAAATCCATGTCCATAATCAAAAAAACTTTTGACAGCATCGCCATGGATGTGGCCAGCCCATTCCCCAGGTATAGCGCCAGGTATCAATTCATTCTGGTCATTATGGTATAGGCTACCCGATTCCCAGATGCCATGCTCCTGCAAGTGCCTTAGGCTGCTGAATTTACAAAGGTTGCCCAGTGGGCCTGTAGTGGCAGTAATCCCCCCAAACCCCGGCGGGCTTAATTTAAAGCCCAGTCGAGCAGGTCAGCCAGTCTGGATGAGAAGAGACTCCTCTCCAGCAGAGTGAGGTGGAGGCCGTCTCTCCCCAGCAGACCACTACCTCTCCCACCAAAAAGTGGACTGTGATCATGGAAGCCAAAGTCTTCTCTATGAGACCAGTGCCGCAGTCTTTGGTTGACTACCTTGACCCGTCTCTCCTTTCTCAGCCCATGACCCACAACCGGAAGGAGCAAGGAAAAGACCACCTGTGCCCCCAACCCCCTAAGCCCTGCTCCCAGAGCCCTGTAGTTTCTTATGACCTGGCTGGGATTGCTGCGAGCTGTGTCATTCGTGCCCACATGGATAAGGAGCATAGGGTAGTGGTTGGAGGGCCGGATAATCTTTGGGATCCTGCCGGATAATCTTTGGCTGGGATCAATGAGGCCATCACTAGGGTGTGCATACATCTATTATGGCCTGGCATTCTGACTCTTGTAGTGCCACCATTACCATGGGATAGGGCAGGAATTTCTTGGAGTTGGAGCTGAAACCACAGACCATTTGCTCTGGCTTTCTTATATCTTCCATGGCTTCACTTGGCAAGGTTGATTTGCCTCATGGTGACCTCTCTTGTTCCATAGCTTAGGGCAGCCTGGAGAGCAGCTCCCACAGGTAAGTCTGATGGGGGTGGGGATTGAGCAAGACGGGGCTGTGGGTGGCTCATCCAGGGGGCAGGGGCAGGGTGGGGCTGGCTCCCCACCACTGCTTGCACTCCTGCGGGGGGACATCAGGGACTTGTGCATAGGTTGGGAGTGGGTTTCCTGCTGTGGGCTCAGGCTTCCCAACCTGCTACCCTCCCCCTGGGCCCTTCGCAGTCTAGTGGGTGGGACCCGGCATTGCAGGGCACAGTGAAGCCGAGTGGGAAAGCTCCTTGTCCCTGCAAGCCCTGCACCATCCTGGTGAGGTATCTGGCAGCAATGGGTTTGGTGGCATGGAGTTGTACTCCTTGATGCTGCTGGGTGGGCAGGAGGTGCCTCACCCTGGCAGCATGGGGCTTGCAGCAGCAAGAAGCTTCTCTACCCAGCCCCACTCTAGGTCCCACCTTCTGGGCTGTGGAGGCCCCAGGGGAAGGGCAACAGGGAGCCTGAGCCCACAGCGGTCAGCCCACACTTGTACCACCCACCATGGGCTCCATTCTAGCCATGCTGCCTGTGGGGTATGGGGAGCTGGACTCTGTGCTCTGCTCCCTGCTCGGGCCGCAGCAACCACCACCTCCTTAATCAGAAGCTCTGATTTTCCATGATAAAAAACCCAAAATCAAATACCAAAATTTATAGGTACCAAGAATTTATTTTATTATAGTGATTGAGGTGCTGATAGGCTTCCAAATTGCTTTAAAATTGTAAATATATAAATAAAACATTGTGTTCAATTGATACCTATATATCTATAGATATAGATATCAATTATTATATATCAATCAATCCATACATATATATACACAGATATCAATTGCCATATATATATATATATATATAGTGGCATTTCATTTTAATCATGAATTTGGGGTTTTTTATCAGAGAATCTGTGATTTTTAAACAGAGGAAACCAGGATCCCTGGTGATCAGTCTGATCCTGAGCAGAGGGGTAAGACCCTCTAGCCAGGAATGTCCAGTTTTG